>NC_046635.1:10652500-10732500 GCF_900324485.2 Mastacembelus armatus | reverse complement strand
GGTGGTCCATTTGATTTATACTCATAGAGATTAGCAACGTCTTTGTGCATAAACATTCAACTGTAACCACATTATCCTCCTCTTGTTGGAATTTCCCTCCCTGTAAGCCTTTTTTTTTTTTTTTTTATCTGTCTTGTGCTGTGAAATAAAATAGACAGGAGATAGCAAACAGAGCGTCGCTGAAGAAGACGAGCATCTTATTGGCAAATGGTTTATTAAACAGTCTTAGGTTTATGGACCTGCTCCGTCGCTACAGGTTCAACTCCGATTCATGTTCTTCACCTTCAATATGTTAAGTTACTGTAGAGCTGAGAGAATATACAAACCTCAGGAGAGAATGAGGCTGTGTGTCACATCTGTATGAACACATAACCAGCATGTTAGAGGTCACAGGGCAAACTTTCGGTTGTAATTAACATATAAGTATCCATGTTTTTTAAAACAGTCATTTGACTGTTGACAGAAGACACATGCCTCAGCAATGCTTTAGTAGCTTGCAGCTGCAAATTCTTGTCCCAGACTTTCATTTTTAGTTCGTAATTACCAGCTTTACTGGAGTTTGACTTAACAACAGTGTGTGGAGATTAAAATAGCACTGGGGAGATCTGCACAGGTCCCTCCAATCATGAGGCCAAATGAAGGCCTACCATATAACGATGCTTATGAAGAAATCAAAAATGACGTTAATTACATTGTTTTAAATACCTCCATTTTTTAAAAACAATACATAAAACGACACATAGATCGAGCAAATGCATTGAGAAATGAATGAAGGCATCAGTCAGCTAATGTTTCAGTGTAATAAAAATACGGAAGAATGTCGAGCCGTGCATGAAAACAATATAAACGTGTCTCACGCAGCCTGATAAAATGACTGCAAGTGGAAGCTTATGCTCATTATTGCCAGGGAGGCATTGTAAACTTTCTCCTTCCTCTTTGCAATATGTTTCCTTCCTTGGACAGATGTGTCCAGGCATCAGCTACACAAACGCAATGGGAACTGTCAGAGATAGGTGGGGCGTGCTGTTCGCTGTATTCTGTAATCGAACAAAAAACAAAGTATAAAAAAGAAGAAACGACATAGCCGATAGTGGCCAGCCAGTGCCACAGTCCCAGTTCACATCACTGCTACCTCAGTCAGATTTAGCACAGTTACACATTTAACGATAGAGACAATGAAAGAGGTTCAGTAGGACTAATAAATGGAGCCCAGGATATGATTAAAAGGTTCCCTCAGGCAGGGACAGGAGCACACAGAAAGGAGCTTTCAGCTTTAAAAACATAGAGGTGAATTTTAGAGAGGGAGCTCTCCTCCGAACTTTGATCTGGAAAGGAAACCAGGCACACCACAGGAAGTGTTTGGATGGGAGGCATCTAAGGGCACTCGCACACTTTGTCTCAGCTTTTTGAGATGTAAGATCACGCATCATATCTCCTTCTCAGTGCATCACCATCATTCACTTTAATTTTGTGAGAAGTCTGTGTTGATACCAAGTCCTTCTGCAGTTTCACACAGGTGGCACTCCTGTTTGCAGGTTTTAGCCCGGTTGATTTCTTTTTGGGTCATGTGCTGTTTTCTTCTGCAACATGACTCTTGTCTATTCTGAGCCTGGCATGAGTAACCGTTGGCTTAAAGAATCTGCTGTTCCTGCCAGGCACCAATAGTGCCATCTAAACCTTCACTGTGGCCTGCTGTGCTGTGGATAAATGCCCACTGATCCTTGACTCTTGAGCTTGTCTTCACCTCACTGTTCATCTTTACTCCATTTTTGATGGATATATTTCTTGTCTAAAGCTGTATTGTATTTTTACTAGAGCACATAAAAAACATGAGTCAGAATAATTATTCACATGAATCCCCTGTGTCGGTAGCCGGGCAGACGTCAGTCTGTGCTCAGTGTGTCCAGATAAATCCTTCTCCAAAGCAGCCATGTGACGAACACACCTTGTGGGCCAGATGAGCCTGCAGGCAGCAGCCCCGTAGTTTCACAAGCTTCATCCTGTTTGTGTAAATTAACAGTTTTCTCCTCTTAAGTTCTGCCAGTGTTTTTTCTGACCTTTGTTTCTGACAAATCTTCTCTTGTTTTGGCACTGCTGCCTGAACATGCAGCCAGGATTCAGAAAGTAGAGATAATACTGTGGAGTTTTGAGGCCTGGTGAAAGGGTAGAGCTGAAGAGCTGAAGTCCACATGAGTACAAAGTTTTCTGAGGCATACTGCCTGCTTATCAGGCCCGCAGAGGGTTCCTTCCTGGTTTTCTTCAGTCCAGTCTGTAATTACTATTGCTGGCTGAATACTCTACAGTATGTGCATTTCCCAGCACTCCCAATGTTTTCCTTGTGTTGTCAGCTTCCTATTGTATTCTGATAGCCTGAAGCAATGTGCTCTGCAGTTTCACTCAGTGTCTGCAGTTCTCTCAGTGTCACAGATACACTGTATTTTTACGATAGCACTGCATATTGCAGGTACTGTAACACATGGTCGCATTTGGATGTTCATACTGTTCATGTAAATGTGTTAAATGCATCATTTCGAAATTAAGGTAGCAATAATCTGTAGTTATTTATTGTCAACAAATTTACTGAACAGACTAATCTGTCCAGGTGTAACAGGTAGATTGTTCACATTCCTCACATTCCCCCTATCACACAGAAAAACTGATAGCTTGCTCTGTCTCTCAGGGACCCTGCAATACTTCTATTGATATACAGATTACATGTCCACCCTATGCATCTGCACTACACAAAGTAAAGACACCTGGCAATGTGTCACAGTACAATAAATTAATTGCACAAATAATGGTAAAGTTATCCACAAGGTATCATTAGTTTGAAGTGCTTAAAGTGTTAAAGCTAATAATCACAAATATTCACTATTTACAAAGAAATGAAAGACTGTCCTTGAGTTTCTTAATTAGACGCAGTCAAAACAGCAGACTTAAAACCTGCACGCTACTGAACTCTGATTCTTTTAACCATTATATGGTTAGACCGTGGTGTGTGTGTGTGTATGTGTGTGTGTGCGTGCATGTGTATCCTTTCTCTCTTTTCCGCTTCATCTGTCATTAGTTGTATTTTCTCAGCCGCTTGTGGGTTCGCTCCGTCTGCCCACAAGTGACTTTCCATTCTGTCAGGCTGACATGCTGAAGTCATAGGGTTCTGCCTGTGATAATGGAGTTTGAGTGTTGAGCACTGACTCGACTCTGAAGACAGTAAGTGGTACCTTTTCATTAGTCCTCACAGGCTTGTAATTGTGTCTATTTCACCACTTCACCTGGCCCGAAATGTGAAACCATAAAAAAGGTCAGTGTTTTTGTTTTTTTTATATACCAAAGGCATGAGAGAATATTGAAAACTGGCCAAAGTTTAAAATAAAATGATGTCAATGTAAAATTACTCCTAGCTCCTCATACCATATGGTAGAATACACATCAATTTTCCCATCACATTCTTCAGTCATGCATGAAAGATTAAAGCACCTGCATCATATATCAAGCGTGTCTCAGTCATCGCTCGACCTTCACTGACAATTAGACAATAATACTGTGGTGGTGGCCCTGAGACTAGCTGGCTGGTGGAGCCAGGACTTGTGCTGATGGAGCGTTAAGAGCTCTTCTAGCCACGAGGCTCAATGTCAGCTCATTGAGGAATGGAGCTTTTTGAAGCCACAAAGGTGTTTAAACACAGGCATGTGCATGATCACCTGCATGAACAGTACTTCTGTATGCTGTTTGGTGTTCCTTTCTCTGCCTGATTCTTTCTCTGAAATGTAAAACAACTGAATCTAAACAGGATGCAAACACACACGCAAACAGGATCTTCTGTCAATGAATATGCTAATTTTAGCCTGGAGATAAATGCTGTTGTTGTGGGAGTACCACTGAAATCTCATCACATTCAAATCACAGTGACTAACCTTTGCATACTGTATTTGTCCCCAGCTGAAGCTTTCTATGAAGTGCTTCATGGTTTAGTCACAACGGCGCCTGAGGCCCTGGGATGGGGTGTGATAGCAATCTGTGAGGGGTCTGATACAGACCTGCACAGCTAGCCTGACCTCTCCTCTAATCCTGCCCATCCCACTCCATGGGACATTAAAATATCAAAGGCAAACTTCTTCCAAAACTCACGGAAGCTGTGGTCTCCTCCCAAGTGAGCACACATATGCTTAATGCAGAAAATCTCCACATTTTGCTTTGATGTCGAATTCTGGCACAGATTTTCTGGCTTGATTTTCAAAATGCTTGATGGTTGATTGGAGGAAAAAGAGAACAACAACTAATGTAATTCTGTTAGTTCAGTTATATTCTGACAGGAGCGCGCATTTTAGTAACAGTGCCTTTCTCACGCAGACACAAACTCTACGTAAGCACAGTGAATGCACATACCTCAGTAGAAGGTGGCCTATTAGGCATGCATACCCAGTCACATCCAATCAGTCTGTGTTAGTGTGTGTGTGCTCTGCAGTTAGTTTCAAAGACCTCTCTTTCAACTGTTTAAAGCATTGTCTGGTTTTCAGCTGGAATGAAAAACTACCACTAGAAAAATACTTTTACTGTTTCTTTCTCATGCAATGACCATTGAAGCTCTGCAGGATTAAAGAAACTGTGTTTTTGGATTGCATTAATAGGGGATACAGAATATATATTGTAATATATTGAATATATTGTAATTAATTGAACTATTTGTTAGTGAAGACAACAGTGTTATCTGTATGAACAGTATGTATACTGTATGCAGCATTTATAAGTGAATACGACACACACAGTTTTGAGTTCCTTGAGCTGTTACATTAGCTGTCATTGCCGTTAAGAAGGTTTACACTTTGTTGCTGGAGATTTGTGACTCCTACAAAAAATGTAGAGCTGAAGCCCAAAGAAAAGTTAGCGTTATTACTGGCAGGATGCCACCTGTCACTAAACGTATACTAAAGCTTCCTCTAGCACTCGGGGAAGTAATACAAGTTTTAAAACTACAGGAGATTAAATATTCAGTTAGAGGTAATTTTGGGAGATTCAATAACATATGGCCATCCTGCTTTAACTTTCTTCAGCTCTCCACATCTGCTTTTTAAATGCACAGCGCTTTTATTTATTCTATTATTAGTGTTTCCTTTTACGTTTCAACTTTGATTCTCAATGTTAAATTGCAGTGGTTTTTCTCCTCATGTGTTACATTATTAATAAAAAGTACTCCGTAAAAAAAAATCGAACATTATAATTTATATGATATATCATTTATTTCGAATTTATCCATGGTGGCTATACAGTGGTGCATTCTGAACTCGCTGAACCCTGAAGCTGCTGAAAAGTTTGGGACTATGTTTGACCAATAAATAGTATCAAGAACCACAAACAGCTCCTTTTATAGGAACACAAAGTTATATGCCCCTATAAATCGCAATATAGTAAATGTGCTTGACAGCTGTCTGAGAACAACTGACTCATTTAATTCTCACAGTATTGTCTGTACATGTTATCTCCTTAATGTGGGCATCACCTCATTGTTTTCCACAAGGTAAGTTTAATGGTTTCCTAATGAGGTCTGGTACTCAAAGCTCTCTTGCTAATTTGGTAAAGTACTTACTCAAACTGGAGTCAGAGCTGATGAAATACATTGGTTTTGTCAGTTCAAATTGCATTTAAATGAATTGAAAAAATGTAATGGCACATAATCATGCTAATAATAGAATATGAACAAATAGTTGCCCAAAGTCGTCTGTGCAGGATTCTTTGCCATGAGATGACATCAGACTCTTACGGTATATGTCTCTTGCCTTCTCAGACTGGGCATGACAAGCTGAGGGTGTAGCCACATCTGGCAGAGAGAGCTGAACTTAGTGGAAACCTCAGCACACCATACCATCTACTGCAGCAGGGAAGATGGGAGAGACAGAGGAGGATAATGTGGGAAAGCTGTTTGAAAACTTTGTCCAGGCCTCGACTTGTAAGGGAACCCTTCAGGCCTTCAACGTCCTCTGCAGACAGCTGGACCTCGACCCTGCCAACAACAGCACCTTCTACAGCAGTCTGAAGGCAAAGGTCACTTCCTGGAAGGCCAAAGCGCTATGGACTAAACTAGACAAAAGGATGTCCCATAAGGAATACAAGAAAAGCCAAAGTTGTGTGGGCACTAAGGTGAGTTTAATGGCATCCTTGTTCAGTTGTACTTTTAACTGAAAAACAGTTTACTAAATATAGGCCACTAGAGACGGGGATGTATATTATGTGTTTTTTTTTTTTACTATTGATAACCATTTACCAAATTATATCATTAATTTATTTTGTGCTCTCCAGGCAGATATTGGTTTATTTTCAGTTTGGTTTTATCATCTCAATTCACATGGATTAAATCCGTCCATCTATTATCATTCCTAACCAGGGTCACAGGGATCTGCTGGAGCCTATCCCAGCTCTCTTTGGGTGAAAGGCAGGGTTACACTTCATACACTATATACGACATTATCTCCTCCCAGCACTTCTCTATGATGACATGTTGAATATGGCTAAGTCAATTTTGATTATGTACTGAAAACTAAAAGTCTGTTGTATTCCTTAGAAATCAGTCAGCACAGCAAAAGTCTGTACAGTCGTTAAAGCCAGTAACCACTGTTATGGCTATCCTGAAAACCTTCAACTGTATGAGGTTTAGTTTGCACATTATTCAAGCTGACATTTTATGATTCAGGAAGTGTCTCATGTAACTTCCCATCCCATTTTTCTTTAACAATCTGAACTTTGTTCCTCCTCTGGACTCCAAGCTGCAGAGAACCACAGCTAAGCCCATGTCATGGTCATAACTGTAACCTCTACCTGCCAAGACATAGCCCCATTAACTGTGTGAACACTCACTCTTTCACTGCAACAGGAAATTATAGAGATATACAATGTTTTGCGCTGATTCTATCTTTGGCAGTCAGGTGCTATATGACGAAACTATGCAGAATGAAATACTGTACAAACATCATGAAAAATAATTCACAGAAAAACATGTCAGCCTCCCTCCACCTCAAAAAAAAAAAAAAAACCCCCCCCAAAAAAATGACAGCGCTTCAGTTTTTAATCTGGCAACCAAACAATACAGAAATTCCCATTAATAAATTATGAAGCGATATTTGCAGTGAGTACAAGGCAGCCTTGTTGGGTGTGTGTGTGCGGTGTCTTTTGGGTGGTGGAGGGGGTCATGAAGAAAAGAATGAAATCCTGGAGGAGTGTGATCACCCTTCTGCCATCAGCCGCCTCCAGCTTGAGAGCGTGTTTTTATTGCACAGAGAAACAGACGGCATCACTCAGCAGCTATGAATATTTGGCCCCAGTTGTGCTAAGGCTGTGCTCGGTTCTTTATAGGCTCTTCCTAAATGGATGGCGCCTGGCCCAGATTGTTATTAAAGTGTGCTCAAATACGTCACTGTGAGCTCAGTTTTACAGGTTCTGTCTGATTTAAGCCAACACCAAAATAGGTAAGATGGTAAATGTTTTGAACAAAGTGTGACTCTCCTAAACTTCTGAGCCAACACTTTTAGGACAGATTTTATAATCCACAGGATTGTGTTGTAAAATAAAAGGGGCACTGTGTACCAAAGATGTAAACTAGATGTACAAACAGTACATTATCGAAATACTAACTTCTTTAAGTTTACCTTTTTTTTTAATATGCCTGAACTTTAATGGGTTGCTTACACATGAGTGCTGCATGAATCCTGTTTTAATCAGTGACAAGAGAGACAATCATCTTTTACTTGACCACTAATTTCTCCTCTCCTGGGGAGAATAACAAGGTGACGACTCATGTTTTTATGGTAACTCATCTCTTTTATGGTGACAGATGCGGTTTCACTCAGCACCTCATCTTCAGATTTGCCCTGTAGCAGCAATCTTTAAAGGATGTGATGTCATCCTTGTTTTATGGTCTGGCACAGCTGGCTGCAGTGACGCTGACACGTAGCCAGTGTGTTTTTTCGTCTTTGCTTTTTTTAATCCTGACCTTTTTATGTATCTTTCCAAACATAGTCTCTAGAGGTCGACTTATATTGTTTTTTTTAAGGCCAGTGCTGATTTTTAGAATCAGGGCTGCCAATGACTGATTTTTGATGGTGATTATTTTTGGGCTGATTTTCTTTTACGGGTTATTCACATTTTCTGTCTGAAAGTCAGGGGCGATTGTAGGATCAAACGTTTAGGGGTGCTCGGCCCATAAGGAGAACGTGACATTAATGCAGAGCCTTATTCCCAATGATCTTTCTGCCGACTCCATCCTGCTCTCTCCCCTTCTCTCCCTCTTTGTCCTCCTCTCTCCTCTGTGTTGTCAACCAAATAGTAAACTTAACAACCATTTGCAGAATTGATAAGATAATTAATATAACAAGATAATTAATAATATAATTTATACCTCTCATAAGAGGTATAAATTGATACATATCAATTTATAACACTATTCTAATTGAATATTGGATTGGTATGGGCAATGCAGTCAGATAATGTCATTTTGACCTTACTTTCTCACCTGAACCTTGTTTCATTTGAAAAAATAATGTTATTACCACACACTTTCTAAGTCGCAGTACTAATGACCCAATGTTCACAATCAGAACAACCAACAACTGCATATGCTAAGGTTAATGTCCACTCTACCTTCTTCTTATTGTATGTTTATTTTTTATGTGCATGGCAAATTACAAAAATAGCTTGCAAAATTAACACATTCACAACATCTAAGGTTAGTTAATAATAGGTCATTATTATTGAACATTATCATTCATTTTTCCGGGATAGAGCTTTCTCCCACAAAGTTCTTCGTTTCACTTTTCCAAAAGTTAGGTAGCCTCCACTTGTCAACAACAACACTGGGCTGCCTGCAGGTGCATCTGCCTGTTAATCGGCTTAATATGTTCAGCCATCGGCCGATGCAGATTATGTGAACATTTGGAATAATCGGTCAGATTAATTGATTGGCCGATCAATCAGTCAACCTCTAATAGTCTTTTAAAATTTTGGATTAATATCAAGGGAAGATGCCTTCACTTCCACTGGATCCACGTAATGTGCCAGACTCAGTACGCTGAGCACACGGTACAGAGCAACCTTAGACCAAGCAGCTTTTGCAGTGTCAGTGTGACAGTTGTGCCCTCTAGAGCTGAAATGATTAGTCTATTAATCAAATAGTCGATTGGCCGAGTCAAAGAAACAAAACAACTGCTGTCAAAGCAACTTGATGATGTCACTTTGGGCCTTGAGGATTGTAATTGACATGTTTCATATTCTATATTGTTTTCTTATTCCAGCATTACATAGACCAGATAAATGAGTGAATGACAAAATAAACTGCACATTAACTGACTACAGTAGTAGCAGTCAGATTTAGACAGCTAACGTATAGATTAAAGAGCTCTTTGTATTATTGCCACTGCCACACATGCTGCTGTAATGGAAATAATCTAAGTAATGCAAGTAAGTAAACGTGGCTGACTGATAGAGTTAAATTATAAGAGCAGGGGGCTGACAGAGTGGGGTGCAGCAGAGATGAGAATGAGGTCACATGTGGGAAACTGAAAGGAAACCTGTGGGTATCCTGACTCAGCAGATGTAGACCGTTCAGGAAAAGGCTCATATCTGGAAAAATATATCAGAGAATGGAAAAGTGCTAAACCAAACTGACTGTCTCTGCTTTGAGCTGATAAATCTGACTGATCAAAACAGTCTCATTAGTCTAGATAAAAACATGCTCATTGTGAACATACTTCTGAATAAACTGAGGTAGTACAATGCACATAGTTTATGACATTTTCACCATCCATCCATCATCGTCTCGGGCTGTGTAAATAACCAGTACACTGACTCACCCTTTGTTGAGAGAAAAAGCAAAACAGAGCCAGCAGGCAGGCTTGTCCAGGCAGCGCTTCCACCACCTGTGTGTTTCGCTTCACACCAGAGAATACCTCATCCTGATAACCAACACATGATGATATAGTGTGTTTCTCATCACCCACAATACCCAGTGAAACTACCCTTGAACTCAACCATATACTCAGAAATGGAAAACATGCAATGACTAAAGCTCAATCATATTGTTTTTGGTGCGGGACAGAGAGCCAATCTAGGATATGATTTTGGTTAGCTGGCTCTGGGCTCACCGTAAACTGCACCTTGTTTGATTGTCTCACAGAATTGAGTGGAACCTCTTTACCCTTTGGTGCCATCCTGTTGGTGGTTACACAGGATGGCAGGAAATGACTCCTCCTATTGAAATATGTTGGCAGACAGAGGGGTAGCTCTTTGTGCTCTAGGATGAAATGAAGGCCAAGAAATTGAAATGTTTCCCGGGAAGGTGAAAGAAAAGATATTTGCAGCACTAATTTAGTGAAACTATAAAGCCAAAAAACTCTCTACCTCGGTGAGCACAGCAGGGACATCCCTCAGAAGTGGCTTTGGTTCTGGATTAAATGTCAAAATAATCAGTACGGACACATCTCGCAATCATGTCTAATACGGCTTAATGCTTTTAGAAAGAAAACAGATAGCGGTTCTCTCATTTGTTGTGTTTGAGGTTGATGTCATGTTTGAGCTGCACATTCTCAGACAGATGCTTTAACCTCAGTGAGCTGACTTCATGCATTCTTGGATAAGGATGATACATGAATCACACCACTGATATGTTAAGGTTTTTTTATAATGATGTAGATTTATAGAAGTGGGTTTTTGTTTTTTTTTGCACTGCTTCAGGCACATATAAAACCTCTTCTACATGTATTTCACTAACAATCCACACACACAGAAAGTCTTGGAGAAGTCATCTTGAAACTGCACTGAGCCTCACAGTCAGTCTCTTCTACTAAAGTGTCCTTGAGTGTAACACTCAGTCTCTAAATATTCCAGTGGTGCAGTGAAGTGCTGCTCCCTCTCATGATCTACGTGTATAGTGTAATGCTTCCCTGGTTATGTTAATAAACAAGCCAATGTGAACCATATTTCATCCCAAACTCTCCTGCAGGAAAAGTCTAGCTTTCTATTATTAATAGGACCAAGAGGTCGCCATGATGTAGCTCGTTCTCTGTGCCTTGTGCTGATGAGGTCAATATTTTATTCTCCCTTATTTAGTGCCTCGTCATCGGAGGAGGTCCCTGTGGTCTGCGGACAGCCATTGAGCTCGCTTTGTTGGGTGCCAAAGTGGTGGTTATTGAGAAGAGGGACTCTTTTTCGAGACACAATGTGCTGCACCTTTGGCCCTTTACCATCCATGACCTGCGGGGTCTTGGGGCCAAAAAGTTCTATGGAAAATTCTGTGCTGGGGCCATAGACCATATCAGTGAGTATCTGATGGAGAAAAACAGGCTTCCAGGATTAGCTTGTCATTGAACTCTGACATGAACTGTTTCTCTCACTGAACCCTCATCTTCTTTCTAGATGTATAGTATTTTAGTTGATGCTGACATTGTACAGTCTATATTAAATACTGTATATTAGATTGCTCCAATCTAGGAGTGATTGAGGTCATATTTTTTTATGGTCAGCGTTGTCCAGACAACACAACACAAAAGTTTCTCAGTTTTATACATACTTGCATAGTAAGGTTTATGTGTGTGTGTGTCCCTGTGTCTAATAGGCATTCAGCAGCTGCAGCTGATCCTACTGAAGGTCGCCCTCATTGTGGCAGTGGACTTTCACATCAATGTAGAGTTTGTCAAGTTGCTGGAACCTCCAGAGGATCAGGAAAATGAAGGTATCAGTCCAAACATTCACTTCAGTTACAGGTCCGAACAATAGATGAACTTTTTTTTTTTTTTTATTCGGCCAGTGACAGTTGTTTTATGGCCTGCATGCTCTGGGGAGATGAAGACATTTTAAACTGGTGGAATCTGTGCAACTGGGACATTTATTAGGCTAAGATTCAGAAATCAGTGTGTAAAGGTTGATATAAACACCAGGCTGCATTTGTCAGTTTGTAGCTTCTGTTAGCTTCCTGGAGGATCTGTATTTACCCTCTTACCCTGCTTCTTAGGCAGCAAGGGACTTCTCATCCTGCAGTATTTAATTTCCTTGACAGCCACCAATAAACAAGAGACAAACATTGGCACTGATCTAGTTTTTCTTCATATTTAGATGAGGTTAGTGGAGGCCATGTATATTGTCTCACTTTCATTCCCTGCTCAATTATACAGACACTACACACCAGCTGCTTATCATGTAACATCAGTGAATGAACCTTGTTTACTTTTCTGTTGTTTAAAGCCCCTCCGGCAATATCTCTTACTCCTATCTCATGAGGTTTTTATGACATCCAGCACTTCAGATCAGCTTACATTACACTTGCTGCATTTCGAAATTGCTTGACTTTCTGGATATCACATAGCATTTAGTTTGAAAGCGTCAGGACAATACACAACTGCCTTAAGATGTTTAGTGCATGATCACCGCTTCACCCTCTCATCCCTCGTTGGACTATAAACTCTCAGGAAGAAAATAACTTGCACACTGTTGTCCAGTGTTGTCCCTTGAGTTGTAATATCAATCCACTGATAACAACGAGAGCCTTGCCTAAATTTAGACGCAGACTTATCCCTCCCGTTCTGCTGTGACAGACTTAGCTGTGCTCTTGACTTCATGGAATGAATTTTTCCACATGGTGATATTACAATAACAAACTGCCAAGCTGTTACCCTACTGGTCTCAGCACCCAGCATACCCTAGATAAAAGGGATAATATCAAATCTGATATTATCATGGCAGACCTAAAACCAAAAGTGCAGAAATTTTCTTATTCATTCTCTGTATTTATTATCGCTGTACTGACACATTCAGAATAGTACAAACATGGCAAGTAGCGGAGTGGTCCAAGGAGAAATGTTTTAATGGAGACATCAATCCTTATCAGTTTGACATTCCATGCGCTGCAGCTCATTGTTCTCTGGAGGGTACAACACAAAGGGAATATCCCTTGGATTTATGATGTGGGTGCTTCACACCTCTTATTCTTGCTCCCTCTTTGTTTCTGTCTATCAGGGCTTGGGTGGAGGGCTGCAATCCGACCTGCCGATCACCCTGTGGCTAACTTTGAGTTTGATGTCGTGGTGGGGGCTGATGGACGCAGAAATACTCTGGCAGGTGAGAAGACAGCAAACAAAAGAGCTGAACAGTATACAGTGGGTACGGAAAGTATTCAGACCCCTTTAAATTTTTCACTCTTTGTGTCATTGCAGCCATTTGCCAAAATCCAAAAAGTTCATTTTATTTCTCATTAATGTACACTCAGCACCCCATCTTGACAGAAAAAAACAGAAATGTAGAAATTTTTGCAAATTTATTAAAAAAGAAAAACTGAAATATCACATGGTCATAAGTATTCAGACCCTGTGCTCAGTATTGAGTAGAAGCACCCTTTTGAGCTAGTACAGCCATGAGTCTTCTTGGGAATGATGCAACAAGTTTTTCACACCTGGATTTGGGGATCCTCTGCCATTCTTCCTTGCAGATCCTCTCCAGTTCTGTCAGGCTGGATGGTGAACGTTGGTGGACAGCCATTTTCAGGTCTCTCCAGAGATGCTCAGTTGGGTTTAGGTCAGGGCTCTGGCTGGACCAGTCAAGAATGGTCACAGAGTTGTTCCAAAGCCACTCCTTTGTTATTTTAGCTGTGTGCTTAGGGTCATTGTCCTGTTGAAAGGTGAACCTTCGGCCCAGTCTGAGGTCCTGAGCACTCTGGAAGAGGTTTTCTTCCAGGATATCTCTGTACTTGGCCGCATTCATCTTTCCTTCAATTGCAACCAGTCGTCCTGTCCCTGCAGCTGAAAAACACCCCCACAACATGATGCTCCCACCACCATGTTTCACTGTAGGGATTGTATTGAGCAGGTGATGAGCAGTGCCTGGTTTTCTCCACACATACCGCTTAGAATTAACGCCAAAAAGTTCAATCTTGGTCTCATCAGACCAGAGAATCTTATTTCTCATAGTCTGGGAGTCCTTCATGTGTTTTTTGGCAAACTCTATGCAGGCTTTCATGTGTCTTGCACTGAGGAGAGGCTTCCGTCGGGCCCTTCTGCCATAAAGCCCCGACTGGTGGAGGGCTGCAGTGATAGTTGACTCTGTGGAACTTTCTCCCATCTCCTTACTGCATCGCTGGGGCTCAGCCACAGTGATCTTTGGGTTCTTCTTTACCTCTCTCACCAAGGCTCTTCCCCCACGATTGCTCAGTTTGGCTGGACGGCCAGGTCTAGGAAGAGTTCTGGTCATCCCAAACTTTTTCCATTTGAGGATTATGGAGGCCACTGCGCTCTTAGGAACCTTGAGTGCTGCAGAAATTCTTTTGTAACCTTGGCCAGATCTGTACCTTGCCACAATTCTGTCTCTGAGCTCCTTGGGCAGTTCCTTCGACCTCATGATTCTCATTTGCTCTGACATGCACTGTGAGCTGTAAGGTCTTATATAGACAGGTGTGTGCCTTTCCTAATCAAGTCCAATCAGTGTAATTAAACACAGCTGGACTCCAATGAAGGAGCAGAACCATCTCAAGGAGGATCAGAAGAAATGGACAGCATGTGAGTGAAATATGAGTGTCACTGCAAAGGGTCTGAATACTTATGACCATGTGATATTTCAGTTTTTCTTTTTTAATAAATTTGCAAAAATTTCTACATTTCTGTTTTTTTCTGTCAAGATGGGGTGCTGAGTGTACATTAATGAGAAATAAAATGAACTTTTTTGATTTTGGCAAATGGCTGCAATGACACAAAGAGTGAAAAATTTAAAGGGGTCTGAATACTTTCCGTACCCACTGTAGATGCCGCAAGGCTGTGTCAATTTTAATGACCTGACAACAAAGCCACGATCCAAATGTTACTTTCCCAGGACACTTCTTAAAGGTTTGAAATGATATTAAGTAAAAAAAAAAAAAGGCAGCAAAAAATGTATTAGTCTTGTCTGATGCTATAAAACAGTCAGCATTATGCAATATCTGTAACTTAAAATATCTTTAATCCTAGTGTGTTGTAACAAAAATATCTGTAATTAACTCTTGAAGCATCTTATGTTTCTCCCTTCAAAGTTGTTTTTGTGTGAGGCATTTTGTATGACGCATCCTGTGGAACAGAAAGTCTTATATAAGAGTTTAAATCAGATAAAACCATGCACACCTGTTTGCTGAACAGCGGATATATCGCACATCCCACAGGCCTGTTTCTGGACTCACTGTGAATAACTTGTGTTACATTATTGCTGCTGTGAATCTATAAATGACACTCACCTTTTGTAAACTCAAACCTGTATCATTGTTCTCTCCCAGTGGGAGCGGTAAGTCATGAAATCACTGAATGTGCTGTACGGAAATAGAGCAGGGCCAGGGCTCGCTGCAGCACCTAATGCATGCATGCATGTGCCCTGGAATCTCTCCATCTTTGTGTTTCACCGTTTCGGCGTCTCTCCTAAAAATGCTGTCATCTAGCAACCAATTCACATCAGATGCTTATTCCTAAAAAGGGAATTCTTGGGCAGGACGAGACGTCTACATCATTCCTCAATTATGAAGAAGCCTGGGGGAAATGATTTTCCCTCGCAGACAGCCTGCTTTTGTGGCCTAGCTATGGTTAGACAGAGTTAAACACAATGAGATCAGTGCTCTGTTGATTGTTGTTGCATTTATAAAGAGCAATTAAGTGACAAAAAGACACTACAATTTATAATTTTTTAACATTGATAGTGTGGAGAAATCGTGCCACAAGTTCAGTACCTTACATCTTCCACAAACTACTACTTTGTAAGCAACCAAGTGATTCTCTTCTCTTTTTTTTGTATGCAGTTTCAGAAGTAGCGACATTTTCAGTTAGTGTTTCATTTACTGGTTTGAAAAGGTGATTTGAAAATTTACCAGTAAAATGAACCTTAATTTTACTCTATTGGATGTCTGCCCAGGGTTTTTGGTCTTGTTTGGGACATAGGAAATTAACATTGAGAGGAACCTTGACTTTTGTTTCCTGAGCTAAGACAGTCAGTCAAGAAAAGGGCTTTTCTGCTGGTTCGGTGTGTATTTATTTAGAAAATTATTCCCTGTACTTATGAAAAAAAATGTTTTCTTGTAAAAAAAATATGTTGAAGTTTTACAAGTGCCTATTTGCTGCTACACTTGCAGTTCTGAAGGTTTATTTTGGGGTGCTTCTAACAACGCATGTCTTTTGTTGCCTTGGCTCTATGAACACTCACCTTGTTAAGAAGCTTCTTATACTAAAATAACTGCCTTTTAATTGTTTGTCATTTATGGCTACAAGACAAGCTGATAGGTTTGCTTAGGTAGATCAACAGGTTTCTTTATTCCTGTTTCTCTGTTTCATTCTCTCTGTCTGTCCACCTGTGTGTATTTCTTGGTCCTAGGTTTTAAAAGGAAGGAGTTCAGGGGTAAACTGGCTATCGCCATCACAGCCAACTTCATTAACAGGAACACCACTGCAGAGGCCAAAGTAGAAGAGATCAGCGGCGTAGCCTTCATCTTCAACCAGAAGTTTTTTCTTGACCTCAAAGAGGAGACAGGTGTGAAAGAAACACTCTCTGACCGACTCATATTCTTTGCCAGTCTGAAGATGAAAGTGCAGGAACAAATTATGAAGTTTGCTAAATACATAGGAATTATGGATCAGAAAATGATTTGCAGTGACGCAGGTTGTTTCGATGGTAATGTTGTGTTTTTGGTTCTGTTTGCTTTGATTGTCTCTAAAATTGGAAAGTTGGCAGAGTAGTATGTTATGCAGAATAAGACAATGATGGGTTAAATTCAGTTCCTCTTAAGGTCCCCTTACAGCATTTCAGAATAATTGGAGGCATTCACCACTGTGGGATGTTACAACTATGACATCACCACTGTAATGTGTTTTCATTGTATCTTTATTAAAACCATATCATTTCTTCCAGGTATTGATCTGGAGAACATTGTGTACTACAAGGACAACACACATTATTTTGTTATGACTGCAAAGAAACAGAGCCTGCTGGACAAGGGAGTTGTCATTAACGTAAGTGAAACCGTTTTAGGTCAACAGTCGAAATCTGAAAATCTGGAAATGTGGTCTAGAAACATTTTTGTACGTCACGTCCTCGGTCTACCCCATGTTTAAGATCTGAAGCATTTTATGATACAGTCTTGTAGAAATGCTAAGATAACTGAATTACTGTTGTGGTTCTTTTGGACAGGATTACATTGACACCCAGATGTTGTTGAGCAGTGAAAATGTCAATCAGGAAGCTCTTCTGTGCTACGCTCGAGAAGCTGCTGACTTTGGCACCAATTACCAACTTCCCACGCTGGATTTTGCCATGAATCACTGTGGTCAGCCAGATGTAGCAATGTTTGACTTCACAAGCATGTATGCCTCTGAGAACGCTGCTCTGGTCAGAGAGAGATTTGGGCACCAGCTGCTGGTAGCACTGGTTGGCGACAGTTTGCTAGAGGTAAGAATAAACAGGCAGTGCCATGTTAACCCACTTTAGGTGGGTTTAGAGAGGTTGCAGGGTCTGAAGCACCTGACTGCTTGGGAAAATAATCTCTCAGTTATGGCTGGGATGTTAGCTGTTGATGTTGATTCTTGAGTTATTGAGGCAGAGTTTTTTGAGTTTTTAGACAATGTCTGTTAAATCACCAGTAATGTTTTATTTTGTTTGACCACAAAAATGTGTCAACTAGTCTCAAAACAATGGGACACATATGCTTCACAATATTTAATTCTCATAATTGGTTTTCAGTCTAATTGTAATATTTGCAATGATGATTTCTGTACTTCCAGAAAAGTAGGTGTTGTGTTGTTTCCTTGTGCAGACAAGACACAAGGAAACAGTTGCTGTATATTCATGCATTTGTGATGTTTTCCTGTGTAGCCTTTCTGGCCAATGGGAACGGGTTGTGCCAGAGGCTTCCTGGCTGCCTTTGACACGGCCTGGATGGTCAAAAGCTGGGCTCAGGGTCGGACAGTTTTAGACGTGCTGGCAGAGAGGTACTTTTTCAGTCTCAGTGTTGTTGTAGTTGATTTGTTGTTCATAGTTGTAATATAGAAAAATAAACCACTACCTGTTAAAGTGATCCATGGATCTCACACTGTGTTTTGTTTTCCATAGGGAGAGTATTTACAGGTTATTGCCTCAGACAACACCAGAAAACATTGCCAAAAACTTTGAACAGTACACACTAGACCCTGGGACTCGATACCCCAACCTCAACTCCTCCTGTGTCAGGCCGCACCAGGTGAGAAGGAGTGCTCACTCCAAGGCAGATTACATTTAATATGGAATGGCTTGATTGTAATCTTTTTCCCTTGTCCTTTCTGTTGTAGGTTCGTCACTTGTACATCAGCGGAGAGCTGAATTCCTGCTCTCTGGAGCGTGCTGCTACTATACGTAGACCTGTCAACCTCTGCAGACGAGGTAAGTGTCACAGGTATTGGCAGATCGGTACACGCTTCAAGCAGATTCATGTATCAGATTCATTCATGTCCTCCTCTCTTTATTATTTTGAATAGATCCTCATTTATTGGCATTACATGGCCTTTTTTTTGATTCTTTTTTATTTGAGAGACGTAGCAAGAAGCAAGAATTCATCTCAGCTTAGGGAGTAATACATGATCTGAGGTTTGTTTTTATATGAGGGTTCATTGCAAGTAGGAAGCTTTGAAAGAAGAGCTGCCAGGCTGTTGAAGGAATAGTCAAACACACATATTTTGTTCTCCAAGTTCAACATTACTCTATGTTCGTGTCTTTAAACCAAAGAAAACAATCACATCATTTCTGAAACGCCTACATGTCTATCGTGACGAAATGTCTGAGGCAAAAAGTAAACATTTGGTCATATTTGTAACAAAATTTGATTGTAGTTAAGATCAAAGTGTGATTTATATCTATGATGACTGTGAACTAACAGGAAAGCCAGACCTCTAAATGCTGAGCTGAGCTGTGAGTTCAACCGAAGTAACTTGAGTCACGAAAGGCAGCGAGGAATGACATGTCTGGACAGAGATGTGTACATAACTCACCACCCACTCCCACCATTTGTGTTTATTGGTCCATCATATCTCTTCATCCTAAACATCTTAAAGTGGATTATTTTCTACCACAGCCTGTATTCCTGTAAGATGGTAACTTATTTGAGGAACTGAATTGTTTTATTAAAAATATGAATTTCCTTGTTTTTTTTTTTTTTTGATAGAGTCAGAGATCAGACCGGCGAGACTTCTTACCTGGTGCCAAAAACAGACAGAGGGCTACAGGAATGTGACCATCACAGACCTGACGTCGTCCTGGAAAAGCGGCATCGCCCTTTGCGCCCTTATCCACAGGTTCAAACCCCAGCTGATGTACGTAACACAGATAGTATCAGTAAAACCAGAGCTGTCAATGTTATCTTGTCAACACATTCAGATGAACAAACCTGTTTTCTGTAAAATTAACTCTACATCCTCTTTGTAATAACTAGTTGGGAGGAGATTCGTTTCTTATGGGTGTGTTAAAATGTTTGGCATTACAACTTCTAGATCCATTTGTGTTCTCTGCTGTGCTCTCTACTTCCTCCTCACACCAACACTTGTTAGAGTGCTGACAGATTTTAAAAAGACTTCATAAATAGCTGTAGTAGATGACATAGCTGTATACATTTCACACATTTTGATGACATTTCGCCAGTGAGTTTATCGCCTCAACTGAAATACATACTAGTTGTTCCAGTACCTCTATCCCTGTGGATCCTCCAAATATCGAGGAGTATTCTGAATAATGGCCATTTCCACCTCTTGATCTTTAGCCGTAGAGAGAAACAGCTCTTATTGTTCCCTAAAAAACAGACTGTACCTTAGATTCCACTTCTTAGGGTTCGACTGCCTGGGGCAACATATAATTAGTCAGTGCAACTGTAGAGAGCTGTACATTCACAAACCTAATTATATCCTCTCACTCTGTCATTATTGCCTTCATACCTTGCCACATGCCAGTACAATTTCATGTGATCCTGTGAGTTTCCAGGAACCACTGGCATTTCTCCCCTCCCTCGTCCATATGTATGCCTGTCAGCAAAGCAGTCTGCAGAGAGGAGAGCAGCTTTGTAGAAAGACAGGGAGAAAGTAAGCCTCTGTACTTAAAGAATAACACCACGGTTTGTGTGTGCTGCTGCTAGGTTACTGCTCTCCTCTTTACATTACGTCTGATGATATCTGCGCACCGTCAGTAAAAGTGAACATGTCAGAACCGTTTTTTCTCCCGTTAGAAATAATCTGCTGCAATTTTCTCATCTCGAGTTCATCTACAGGGTTGAAAATTGATTGAGAAAGATAAGATTCTGTGTAAAGTCATTCCACTCTACTGACGTTAAGCGTTGTCATTCCAAGGCACTTATTATGTTACATTATGCTCAGTGACCTACAAATGAAAACCACTGTAAGGAAATAGTTTAAATTACAAACTTCAATGTTGCATTGTTCATTTTGTTTATAGACATCTCTAACATGATACTTTACAGTCTGCAGTATTAAGTAAAAATAAAAATCTAGTAATATCTTAGTATATATCCACAGAAGAGTAACAGGGGTAAAGGTAAAACAGATACAAAACAAAGTAAATGGTCTAAAACTGTGACAGATCAGGATAAGTCACCATAAAAACTAATATAAATTGGCATAGCAGCAATGCATTTTTCCGTTCTCTTTTGCCATAACGTACTTAGCCTGAATCTCCTTTTTATCCCCCGACTCCATCAGAGATTTTGACTCATTAAACGAAGAAGACCATGATGCAAATCTACAGCTGGCTTTTGACATCAGTGAGCGAGAATTTGGGATCCGATCGTTCACGTCTGTGAAGGAGCTGAGTGCCGGTGAGGAGCTGGACAAAACCAGGATGATCACCTACCTGTCCAAATTCTATGAGCTCTTCCGTGGAACACCTTTACCTGCATCAGGTGCTCTGTTTGACTCTGCTCTACTCTGATTGTCTCTGTTCAGCTCTCCTCAACTTGATTTGACTTGACTTTCCTCTCCTTTCCTATTGTTAACTTGACTTGACTTGACTTGATATAACTTGACTACTGTACTTTCCACTTTTTGACTCTCCCTGACGCTACACTGCTTCATTAGTTATAGACACCAAATCCTGTTCTTAATATACAATTTTTGTTCTCTCCGTTTTTGGAAGTATCATATGACTAAAATATGTCCCAAAAAAAAAAAAACTCCATTCACAGAGCAAAGTTTTAAATTTCTTTGGGCTTCCTGTGAGAACTTGTGTGCGTTCTTCAGTCCTATTAGTCAAGTATAGTGGCATGAGAGGAATGTGTATTTGTACCAGAGCTTTGGGCTGCAGTAGTCTGAGAGTCTTGAAAACATGAAAACAGCTGCCCGTTTCAACAGAAGGGACTGTTTACCTAATCTATGTAGTTTGATTTAACCTCAACCTATTATTTACCTTCCTCTGACGTGGAACTGAGTGATTCAGAAAAGCTTTTTTTTTTTTTTTTTTTTTTTTTGTGGAGCATTCCTCTACACATATATACAGTGATTGCTTTTTTTTCCATAGCTTTCCTAACCTATGAGGACATAATGCATCATGCACTATCTGACATCTATGGCTGTGCACAGTGACAAAATGTGAAAAATAATGCAATCACGTGTTATACTGTAGGTTCCAGAGGAGTGGATGAAAACAATAAAGATTACCCAGCTAAGGATGTCAGAAGTAATAATAACGTGCTCAATCTTGCGATGACCAGGAAGCGGGTACCAAAGGTAAGGCCACTCTAAAATGTTTAAGTCTGATGTGTTAGAAGAAATTTGCTGTGTCTGCATCCCATTATCTTAGTTTCCAGTTTAAATGGGATTGATTTGGAGTCAAGAGAAGCTTATTTAAGCAGCTGTTGATGTGTTGAAACTCTTGGGACTGCTGGATATTCAGGCTAACTTTGTTTTCCCTGCTCTGTGCTTTCAGGATGAAAACAGGTCAGATGGCACAGACCCCATTTACAAACGGAGGCGAAATTTCTGTTGTTTGGAAGAGGTTTGTCATAAACTGCTTTTTCAAAATCAATCAATGTCTGATGGCGGATGAGATGTTATATTACTAAGATCATTTCTGTTGCATGTCTGTCTTTAGGCCACTAATCTGTCCAGTAATGGCTCCTCGGTCCGAGAGGGACGCGACCCCAAGGAAAATAAAGTTCGCTCAATGGCTACTCAGTTGCTGGCCAAATTTGAAAGTACCCCCAGCTACGCTGTCCGCAAAACACAGGTAGCAGAAACAAAGTTTTCATTATAGTCCTTTAAATAAATTTGAATGCACTATTTTATACATCTTTCCTGATTACAGAGAGCTAAAATATTTTCTTTTTAATGACTTAAATATGTTTTCAATTCTCTTTGACAGAGGTTTGTGGCTTTAATCTGACAGAACTTTTCCTTTTACTAATACTAACAAATCTGTTCCCTATTATTTCCATCATTTAATCTATTGAGCCTTTTTCTATTTCTGTAACTAACCTTTCTGCAAAATCTCAGTCAGTCTGTGAGAAGTCATCCCTGCTGCAAACTCTTGACCTGACTGAGAGTCTGCACAGTAAAGTGAGGCGTCCGGTCCCACCTAAACCTCCTCCTGAGAAACAGGTAGTCTGGAGCAGCCTGGCTACACTTAAAACACGCAAGTTCTGCAAACAATAGCCAAGTTTAAACTAGTGACAGACTGTAAAGCTTCACGTAAAACTGAACAGCTATTTGAATGTTAATTCTGCCCTGATATGCACTACACATGTTAAGCACATACACTACATGTGCATATATATCAAACACAGGTAAAGCTCATGACAATAATTTATGTATAATCATTTTTAGGTTAACTTTGTGCAATTATTTAAGTTTTTAGAGAATCATTTGCTAAATTCATTCATTTTTCTGTATAAACTGTGTCTGGTATCTAATACGATATTTGCTAATACAGTAGCTACCCTTTAATCTTAACAAGCCAGACAAAAAACATTCCTGCAAGAAGAACGTTTTAAAACAGTTCCTGCACATGTGATGATTCCAAATAGTAAAGCAGGCAGAACATTCACTGCAGCTGCATCCATTACCTGTTGAAGCCGTGCTGGCACTGACTGCCAGTAGGGTAGAAAATGAATCTAAAATGGTTTGCAGCACTGTATTAATGGACTGAAACCTATAAAACCACATGTATAGGTCTTTAAATGGTCTACCGCTTCTCAGTAAAGGAACTCTCAAAATAAAATCAAGCTTTACTGTTTGATTCTTTGATGAGGAATCAGACCACAGCTCACATACAACACTGTATGCTGTCCTTTCCAGTTTGAAGTCAGTGTCAGAAAAGCAGCAGAACGGTTAGTCCGTCTGCCACCAAAGACTCTGCCCAAACCCCAGCTTCAGCCTCAGTCCCAGCATCCATTTTCTGTAGTGAA
Organism: Mastacembelus armatus; assembly: GCF_900324485.2. NCBI lineage: Eukaryota > Metazoa > Chordata > Actinopteri > Synbranchiformes > Mastacembelidae > Mastacembelus > Mastacembelus armatus. Next base: position 10,709,096 of record NC_046635.1, on the reverse strand, counting down.
GCTCAGACATGTTGATCAAACACACAGTGAGTTGAAGCCCCTGCCTCAGGCTGAGCATGCAGACCCCCCTGCTTCTTCTCTCGCCTACCACTCAGCAATCCGTTTCATGTCAAGAATCAACCAGCGCCTCAGGGAGGTGGATGAACACATCTCTGAGGTGAACACGATCTCTTCCTTCATATCTTTCATTTGTGTCTTCTGTTGTCTTCTCTGTCTTCTTTTTAAAACATTGTGATTGTTTCATGGTGTGATCCCCAAGAAGGCCCCAGAATGGATGTTCATTATATATCAAACCCTGATTATACATTTAGGTTTGTGTAATGTGTAATCAAATGTTGAAGTCAGCCCCTAATTATCCAGCCTCATGAAAAATGCAGGATCAGGCCTACAGAGCTGGCACAGACTGTGGCAGACACACAGACGGGTTATTGGCCAGTCTGAGGCCTTGTGGAACAGGCTGGCCAAGGCCAGGCTGCAAGCACAGATTTAGGTCTGCCAACAAGGTATTTTGATAATTCAGATTCACTAAAGGTCTGTCTGCATTGGCTCAGTTCTGCACTGCAACAGCGTCATTATTGTTCTCCTCTCAACAATACACACCTAGCTGTGAAATCCTTCTTACTGGAACGTAGAACAGAAAGGTCTTTCTTCATTTAAGCGTCTGGAGCTTATTAGATGGATATTAGTTCACATAATTACGTCCGCACACAGAAAGCTCCACATTTGTTGGTTTCACACTGTACTGAAGACAGGAGACTGATGGCTTTTCTTTTGTTCCCCTGCTCTGTGTCATCTTGCAGAAAAAAGCTCAGACACAACAGGCTAGAGAGTTTCACACAAAGAGTATAAAGGAAAAAGCTGTTCACCTTAGTGGGTTGTTCTCAGGAGACAGCTCCGCTATACACAAGGTGACTATCTCAAGCTTGGTCGATGACCCCGCACTAGCCCTTGTTTTGCTTTGCCTCCCCTTCACAGTGTGTTTATTTGCATGTGGGAACACATGATGTTTAGGATCATCGGTGTTGCATGCTGCCAGTTTTCTTCATCATCCATTATTTTGTACAACATAGATTATTTGACAGTCATAAATAACTAGTATTATTTTTTAACCAAAGTAATAGACTATAATATATTTTTAGAATAACAGTGTTTTAAAAAGCAGTGAGACAGTGTGAAAGGGTTGCTCATAAACATGAACCTACAGTGAATGATGACCCAAATCTGCAGCTCCCCCTGCTTTATGGAACTCTATAGCTCATTGTTTAGAGTACTGTCATATGCCAGTATTTAATGCTGGTGCAGAAGGTTTATGTACCCAGTGGCTGAAGGGTGTGTAGCTTGCCTAACATTCAAGGACAATGAAGTATGTGTCCTGTTACAAACCTAGTATGACTTTCCTCAACCTCACCCATACATACTTTTATAGCCTTTGATTAATCATACCATATTTATAAAGTGAATGGCAAAAACATCATTGTTCATATTCCGGGGGTTTTGAATCGTCCAATATTACAATTCTTCACTGATGATAGGATTGTTTTAATCATATAAATACATGTTTTAGTCTCACACAAACCATGATTGGTGACATTGGTGGATGAAAATCTAAATCTTGAAAGTCAGCCCCAAATGTTGTTTGTCTGCCCCAAGCTATGTTCTAAATATTGAAGTTTTTTTAGGGTGGATTTACCAATACAGAAGAAGAAAAAAAATGAAAGAAAAAATGAAAACATCTATTTTAATTGCATCTGTGGCCAAAGGCCTTTTTTGTATTTTCTGTATAAAGGACCACTTTCTCAAAAAATGTAGTAATAAAACACATTTTGTCTAAACTGCACTTGCACTTGCAGTTTAGTAGGTACAATAGATTCTTATTAAAACACCCGTCAGTATAACAATGCATTTCATCTGCACCACAAAATAACCATAATGCTGAGTAAACACCACATGAAGGCTACAGGGTGTATGATCACAGTGTTTCAGTTGTAAGACTCCACACACTTTGTCATAGCAAAGGCAGCACATAGAAATCCTTACGATGAAAAGAGGGACTCTTCTAGAAACCAAGAATTTTAGCCATTTAGTCTGTTGTCATGTGTCTTCTTAATCATACCAAACACGTGTATGCAAAGACCCATTCTTTGCATGAGAGCTTTGCTTCTGTTTTAGCTGCTGTTTCTGCCCCTTGTGCTTTTAATTACCAGAGGAGACGTGTGTGTTCTTGTGGTGGCACTTTGTGGCTTTCTCTACTCCACCCATCTTACAGCCTGCTCCAACTCCATAACTAGATCTTAAAGCTAGTTTAGAACACAGTTACACAAGTTTAACATAAAGTAACAACTTGCAGTAGGTAACTATGTTCCCTCATTTATAATGTTTGGATCAAATTCGATTCCTGAAGAGCAGCTGGGAAACTATTCTCTCACTGAACCATGTGTATGTAAACATGTAACCTCAGGAAGCAAAGTAGTCAGAGGCTGCTGGCTTTAAAATAAAGACAATAGTCACTGTCTCTGAAAATGAACAGAGCCCCAAACAGCTCAGCCCCACTTCACCTGTCACTCAAAATATGTTTATGTATAAACATATTCAGGAAGTGACACTGACAAGAACAGCATTTATTATAGTGAGTAATAGCCATTAACATAGATATATGTGTGTTCTTTATCTTGAAGCCAGTTGTCATACTGTCATTCCTCCTGCATGTATGAGCCACCTTTGTTTCCACTGAGCATGCCAACACCTCCGACTACCTGAACAGACTTTAACAGCTTTAACAGTACAGCAAAAATTAATCTGACAGTTCATTCTCAAGTTGTTTCTGATTGTGCTCAAAAATGATGAGATGAGTTCAACTTTATTAATCTCCAAAGGGAAATTCAGGTAAAAAAAAAAAAATGATTCTGTTATTAAGTTTTTATTTAGATTTTATATTCAATTTTGCACAAATACTAAGCATGAGAATTAATTTATTATCCAGCTGTTTCCAGAAGCTTATCTCTTTGATAATTAGGAAAAAACAAGTAATAGGATGAAAAATGTAAAATGTTAAAACCTTATATGAAAAATACAATAATGATAGCTATTTGACACTTTTCTTAATAAGCTGTAGCTAAAGTGCTTTCCAAGGCAAGCTGGAAATAATGTAGCCAATAATGTGACCTTTTCTTTTTATAAATATGTATTTAATGATCACTAATCAGTGTTCAGTGTGTCTGCTTCAGTCATAACGAGGTGTGTGACATTGTTCATTTTGATGACATCTGTTGTCAAGATTTCCCAGTTTTTGTTTTTTTTAGCCATCATCGGTGACTGTACTCTGTTTCTCAGGGCGGCTCAGTCCGACGGGCGTTCCCACCGTCGGGTGACAAGTGTCACTCCTGTGAGAGGCGCGTCTATATGGTGGAGAGGGTCTGCGCTGAGGGGCTCTACTTCCACAGGGAGTGTTTTCGCTGTTCGACCTGCAGCTCTGCCCTGCGACAGGGAGCGCATGCTTTCGACTCTGAACAGGGTTTGTGTGCTCTCATAAAAAGTGCATAGATTATTATTAAGTTGTTTTTGCTGACATGCTGACATTTGCTGTCATTTTGAAGGGAAATTGTACTGCAAACTTCATTTTGATCGGCGCAACAATGGGACGAACCTACGGAGGAATCTCTCTCTTCGCTCAGTGAGTACTTTTCCCTTCTCCCTATGCCATACCAAGAGTATTTGCTGTAAAATGGCTAACTCTTCTGCCCTTTGCATCCTCTGTCTTAGAGCCGACATGGAGTTGAAGTTCAGGAGCAATGTGTTGCTCAAGAAGAAAGCTCCCAGTCTGGCAGCACAGCAGACCTGCAGAATGAACCTGCAGCAGGTACCTTCAGCTCATATATAAGGAAACGGCTGAGCTGGCCCCTGAGTGTGACTCGCGCTGTGTGTAACGCCCCCTGGTATCTGTCCCACCATGTGCATATTACAGCACAGGCCCTCGCCAGCCATCTGAGGGACAACGCCCAGGACTATACATTCCTGTATGAGCTACTGAGCATGAGCTTGCCCCTGCTGTTTGTTTTACAAGAGGTACTGCTGCAGATGTACACAGAGGCTGTGCCTGATGGGCCAAGCTCTTTACAGCCTCTGCTGCTGTGGCTGCAAGAGCATACTGGGCACAGGCTCATCTAGACTCTCAGCAGACCCTAGCTGCTAATATTTACACCTGAACATTATTACAAATGCCATTAAATGTGTGGCTGAGGTGCGTGTTAGCTGGAGTGTCGTTGTCATATTATAAACTCTAGTCATTCACAAGCACCTTTTTAATGTTTACTTGCCTTTTATGCTGATACTGTATTTAGATTTGCTTTTAGTGTCTTTGTGCATCAGCCAAAGAATAGACACTGTAGGTTGTGATTTACTACAGGGGGTGGGAAAAATTGTCAGAAAAATTAAGCTGCACCAAATAATTTGGATTTGATGTGTAAACTGTACAGTACTTCTAGGGTTACAATAAGTTAGATGAGTAGGTGAATAGTAATGAATGCATGTATAATAAAACAGGCCACAGACAGTGCATTAAAGACTTGAGACTGCTGAAATATCCCAATCATCATTGCTGTAGAATTTAACAAACTGCCTTTGAAAATGGATCCTGCAGTTGTATTTTTTAACTCGGGCTATGACTGACTAACTTGATGCACTTTATCTTTGGAAACTGCCTTGTGGGAATAGCAGGAAGGTGTCACGTTAGAAAAAGCCTGGTCTTGTGTTAATGCCGACCACCAGGCAGCTTTTCTTCTCACTATGCACATCTGCTACTGCCATGTGTTTTTTTATATATATATAAAATGATATAATTTATGTGCAGGTATGTGTGTTCACAATTTCTCATTACCCCTTTACACCCTGTTTACTTTAAAGAACTATTTTAGCTTTTTTTTTTTTTATGAATCTCACAGACATAATGGACGCTGTGGAGTCTGTGTTTAGTGTTTAGTTCTACTCTGCTGCCATCTACTGTTGACTCTCTGAAAACCAATGAAGGCCAAATGTAATCCCCCCCCCATAACAGCACAAACAAATTCTATTTAAAATAATTGATTTATGGACTGTCTTCTGATTTAGAAGTAGTAGACAATAGAAGCTGGTGAGCATGCTGTGATGTGTGTGATGGCGCTTGCCGCTCTTGTATTAAAGCGTGTAGTTAAAAGCTCAACTGCACACCTTTTTGACTTGAAGCCACACAGTTGCTTCCTTTTCAGATAGACAACCTGCAGTTGCTAATGAAACACCTTAGAGTTGCAGAGTGTTGTGTTTTGTGTTTTAAAAATGATTTTAAATTTGAAAATGATATTTGTAAAAACTTCAGGCATTGTTTTTTACTGCATGATATGCTGGATATGTGTTTAGTTCTCAGCTACCTAATATTTTATGTTCAATTACTGAACTTGCTGAATGAAATATGAGCAGAATGTCTGGTTTACACTACAGTGCAGTGTTCAAAACCATAGACCAAATACAATACCAAAGAACTGCTTTCTTACACACTGCCTGGATTTGTATAACACATACAGCACATTATATCTGTTTTAATGAGACAACAGCCATGCAAGCAGTAATATGCACAATGGTGCCGGCATGCAAATATCTCCTTTATTATGAATGTCAGTATTTTGTTTTGTTTTTATAAACATTTTCTACTTTTGTGCAGTCAGCAGTCTTTATTTATGTTTGCATCTGTGTTTTAGATCTTGTTTCTCTTTTCCTCTCATCAGCCGAAGCCTTTTATGAAGTGTGTGAGACGACTGGATGGTTAGAAGAAATGACATTTTGAAGGTGATCACCTGCATGGTCACATGGTTGAGTGTTATAATTATGATGTGGCTGCAGATACTGACGACAAGTAACTGACACACTGTGTCTTGAAATGACATTTATGGTGCTAAGAGTTTTCCTTCGAAGTGGCACTGGACTTGGCTGAACTAAACTAGATGAATAGTTTCAGTGTTTGTCACTGATCCTCATGCTGTTTTGGGAATGAACAAGTACTAATTGAGCGTGTTTTCAGATCACATAATTGTTTCTCACATTAATTTAAATAATTAATGAATGAAAACAAGACACTTCAAATCAGTCCTCTTCTTAACAGATTAAAAAAAAAAACCAGCAAAATAAGAGTGAATTGACAACTTAACCAACACAACCAACACTTGAGAAAACATACTCCACAATTTATAAACAGTAGTGTTTATATTGTAGATTGTATAATTTAACTGGATTTATTGAAACTCTATGGAGTTGTAGATGTTTGAAATTGCATTTTTCCATAACTACTTTAGTTAATGGACAGCTTCTGTCTCCAAGATGACGGACTGTGACTAACTGTCATGTTCAATTTACCAATATTTGGTAGGAGGATCTGTGTCCTAATGAAGTGACTATGCATTTTAAAGAGGAGCTTCACTGATTTTACGCATCGAAGTCTGTTTTCTGGTTGTGGCAGAGCAGAAATGCATATGTGAAAAAAAGACCTTTCTGTCTGCAATGAGACTGTCTGATGAAACGGTTTAGACTGGAGTCAGTGCTGATTGTGGCTGAGAGCTGCAAGTTTGAAAATGAAACAATGTGAGGGCGTGGATCTAGAAAAAAGCTCTTCAGACTCATAATGGGAGTGTATATAGGAGCTTGAGGCCACTAATACACACAAAGCTCTAATCAAACTGTCAGTGATTGAAATGTATTGTGGGTAATGTAGGTGCCAGGTTTTAATAAACAAGAAAGTGTGTAGAATAATAAAAAAAAAGATATCCTGAGTTCTGCTGTACTAATTTTGATCTTGTTCTATAACAGTGCATCATTAGTATTTTTTACAATTTAACAGGATTGTGATGCTTGATCACTAGAGTGCTCTTTTAAAACCCTGAACATGAATTAAAAACAAACCAATATGGTTTCATTTACTAGCAAACTCACCTCTGTTTATCTTACCATCAGGCATTTTGAATGTTATCACACCATTTAACAGATACTTAATTCTTATTACGTCCATGTTTATGCTTCATACCATTATTTAGTATATTTTACACACTGAAAACAAAGTGAGCTAAGCTTAAATGTGCTAAAATAAGTTTTTGCTCTTAGTCTGCAACTTTTCCAGGACTTCATCATACTTTAATAATCCTGTATTCTCACAAATATCCTGAGATCAAGAATAAGAATCCCAAATTAATATCATGTTTAATTTCAGTAATCAGTTTTAATTCAACTTGAAAACTGTGAAGAGTAGTTCAGAGTATGTACAAACCCCAGAAATTCTGTGCCCTGTTGTTTTTCATTCAGGAGCTGCCACATAAGAGGGCTATCACCTCGTCCACCCAGGGCTGAGAATCACCACTAAACTTTTAAAGACACATTTCTAATGATATAGTTATATACAAATGTTTATAAATGCAACTTTTTGAGTGTGCTCATAATGTTTTTTACTGTATTGCTTTTGTGTTGCTTTATTACTCTTGAATCAAATACATAGATTTATTACTGTCAGAAGCAAGACTTTAATATTTTAAATAATTTTTAGCTCCATTTCACTGCGTGACGTTGACAAGAACAACAATAATCTACAAGGCTGTGTGAGTCACTTAGGGCACAAGCCATTTATTGAATACATTTTGTCTGTATATTAAACAGGTTTTATCTGGTTAATGAATTCTTTTTGCAGTGTAATTAATAAAAAAAAAATCCAGTATGATAATCAGGAATTTCTGACTGAGCTTGACCGACAAAAGTCTCAAAACCTCTCAGTTCATTTCAAAAAGACTAATCACTAAATAAAAATTAAAGCTCATACCATGGTGCCTGACATGACTATTAAAGTCAATGTTCATAGCGGCAACCTAGAAACTGGATTATTATGTAGATCTGAAAGTAGCAGAAGAAGCATTGATTGTTTCTGTCCAAAGGGTCATGTCAGCACTATTTCCATCTTCTGAGATCTGATCTCTTTCAGGCTTCAGATACTGACATCTGTATATGTGCTCTACATTGTGTAAATAGAAGAAAATAAAATCTGGTTAATGCAGTATATAATTGTCTTCTCTTTAGTCTGTGCTCATATGTGTTTTTGAATGCACAAACCAAAGATTTGAGTGAGAATCTTGTTGCAAAAAATTGCAACATTTGTACTGGTCTGAATGTTTACTGATGGTCAGAAAGCCTTTTATTCCAGTGCAATGAAACATATGAGGGGTACTTCTGGAAAATGTTTAAATAGCTTCATATATTTAGTCTGTTATATGGATATTTATAAATGAATAACCTGGAGAAGAAAAGAACAAAATAAATCATCAAGATCTTTATTCAGAGCCTTCAGAGATGAGTTCTATTTTGTGACTCAATAAACACATCCACATTATTGATAGTAACATACATAAGAGGTTTGATTTTCATAATGTATTCTTTTTTTTTTTTAATACATTCTGTAAATATTTTATGCTGTTGCAAAAGAGAAAAGGGAGCTTTCATTAAACTGATAAAATAAAGAAATAATTTTTAAAAAGTCTGTTCATTGTGGCTTTTTCCCCCCTTTTGCTTTTATTTAGTTCAGTACTGCTGCTGACTGAAAAGACACCTTAGAGCTTGAGATTTAAGTGCAGATAATGTGAATGGTTTTAAAAAGAAATCTAATGAACACACAGCACTCTTTCCATAACGCTCTAGTGTGCAGTAAAATTCTTCATTTATAAATCACACCTTTGTTTATTCCAAAACACTCAAGGGTTTTCCTGTTAAAGCCTTTGTTTTGAATGAGTAGTACTCATTAGCATATCTATTGTTGTGTAACTGAGATTATTGACTCAGTTTTCTGACATTATTTTCTTCAAATGAGCCAGTTCCACTCAGTCTCTATTGCCTAATGATGGTGTCTTTTTAAGCACTTGAAGAAAATCTTAGTAAATAGGAAAATCCATTTTGCCACCATCCTGTAATTCCTGCTTGTGATCTCAGTGGCTGCTACAAAAGTTAGATTTGTTTAAAGCTTTAAAAATAGTTTCAGTGCATTGTTGTGCTTTCTGTTTGCTAGCAAAAATCTCTAAGGTGTAACACACTGTTGAGCCTTCTCTGTGTCATGGGCCCAACTCAACACAACACCAGAGAGTGTGCCCACCTGATGACCCTGTGAACGTGCCTGCACTCTCAAACCCACATTGAAGTTTCATAGGGTTTGTGGATTCAGTCTAGTAGCATGGTCTGGTAACTCTGTTTGGGGCCACATGACAGGGCAATCTAGACAGGGAGCATCCATAGGAGGCTCACCCATTTCTTGGCACATTTCATTGTGTATTTTGGTGACTGGTAATTTGGTTTACTCTCACTGCTCTGATTCCTGCCGTTATTTTAAAAGTAAAAAGACCTGAAAACTTAACCTAGTCCAAACAGCGCACAGTGAAATTTAGTAGCTAACATGTGGTGAACATGGAGGCACAGAAATTCTCCTCAAGGGCTGAAGAGAGTGAAAAGTCTCTTTTCTGTTGGACTGAAAGTTAATCTGGTGAGCAGGAACATAACTGAATATGAATAATATTGTAGTTCTGTAACTGTTGATGTATAAATAATAAATATTTGCCAGAGTGTTTGGTGTTTCTGTTGCCCATATGGTAAAAAAAAAAAAAGAATTGATTTACATATAAATATGTATTTAAATAATAATAAAGGGCAAATCTTGAAAATCACAAAACAAACTGAACGGTAAAACAGGTGTCATCTCAAATATTAAGTCTCAGTGAGCTGTGTCATTAGCAGCAATATTTGTGTGACTACTTGCTGACACTGAATGAAACACACCTTAGAGAGATGCTTAATGCTTTTGGAAATTTGACTGTCATCATATCAAAGCTACAAAAACAGCTATACAACAAGTAATGAAAAACACAGAATTGCAGCTGCAGTGATGTAAAATGTTTGTGTGCATCTCTGTTGAATGAAATCCATTTACTGACCCCTTATTTGTTAATTGTTTTTTTTTTTTAAATTAAATGACCTTTTTTTTTTAAATGTGAAAAGAACAGAAGAGAAAACTAGTTATACAGTAACAAGGATTAGCATTCAAGCAACAGCTCAATCAGAGCCTGAAATTGCACTAAAATTACAGAAGCTGTGAACATTGATGAAAAAAAAATCTTAGAAGAGCTGAACCTAAAAATATAAATGTCATTATTTTAACACTTTCACGCAAATCATCCCTTTAAACAGTCAGACACAAATCTCCAAAAAGGAGGAGGCACTTGGCAGACTGCCGCAGTTATGTAGTTGAACATTTACATTTCCTCTGAGGAGAAAATTATGCTCTTTACAACACAAAGCAGAATAAAAAGCTGTTGTTTTTTATAGCTTTTTTCCCACTTACAATATTTAGACATACAGCTATTAAGAAGGCATTATAAGGTAATGCTCAGCTGAGAACAATCCAGTGCTACATAACATAAAAGCACCATGGTAAAAAGTGACAAGTGAAAACTGACACATAAATCATCACAAACTGATGCCTGAAGCTCTTTGCTTCATATTGACAAATACAAACAAAGGCACAACTGCAGCAGATGTCTTCATGGGCTACATACCACTCAAAATCTTTCTGACTCTTTGTTTCTTTGACTGGACAGCAAAGAATTGTCTTTTGGAAAGTGTGTCCAATCCCAGTCACAGGGCAGGGAAATCCACATGGCGTATGTTGTTGTGCTTCTCGTATCACCTTGTGACTTGTTAATATGATTTAGAAGAGACCGTCTACTGACTGGTGTCTTTAAGGCCACACTGCTTTTATTTGACTTTGGGTCACAATACTTTCATCATCCTTCCAGCTGTATATCAAGGGATTTATTGATTTATTATCTATATTATCTTAACTGTATTATTATATTTGGTTATTATCAGTTATTTTGGTATGTTATCAATAGTAACAGACAGCAGTCTAACTATAGGGTGGGACTTGTGGGATAAAGAGACCATTTTGTTGATTGTCTAAAAGAATAACTAATGTTTTTCTTTGTTTTCATTGTAACTTTGAGTTTGCTCACTACAAGCAGAATAATAGAAAGACTGTAAAAACAAAAATATATTTCTTAAAATTACACCAACTTCAAATTGTTGCTATGGAAATTGGAAGCTATGGAAAGATTACGAAATATGATTTCAGATATTTAAGAAATATAAAAATAAATTTAATATAATAAACCTATCCCTGTCAGTGTGGCCTCAGTGCAAATATGCCAAAAAGTAAGCAAGTAATTTCTACACTTACTCTGTAAGAGTACATTTTAATTGAATGTATTAATTGGAAGACTGTTAGTGAAAATCCTTGAATAAATTGTATGCTAACTCTTCTGAATTTGACTGGCGCTCAGAGCATTGTACAAACATTAATAATTGCATTTTCAAGAGCAAATGTGAAAGTAAAAACCTAACAGCCTTCAGTACAACCAAAATCCTTCAGATTTTGATTTAATCTGAACCCCAAATTCCATCAGCCAATCAAGCCTCTGCAGCTTGTCCATTAATGTCAAATATGCTGGTATTGTGTTTGTGATGGTTTGACATTGCCTCAGGCTTGAAATATTTTTCAATTTTGTCATCATTACTTTGTGCATGGGCATTTTGTATTATTGAATATTTACAATTCCCTCTCTTTATGGTTTATTAACAATATGTTCATATATAATACCTTCATAAATTTCATTTGCCTGCATGATTCCTATTATAGTCATGGTGAGATACTATGTGAGTAAGTGTGAAAATGTACTGTATAGTCTGTGACTTGGGTGAAATGACCCTTTAATAGGACCACTAAGCATGCCACTGACAATTCCCATTGGCTCAACCTAAAACAATCCAGATAATTTCATTCAGATATCTCAGAGTGACAGTGAGTTTGACCAGACCGCTCTCATACTGTCTGTAGGTCTGGTAATATTGGACTGTAGTAGGAATCTTGCTGCCTAGTGGGTGAAAAGGAAAAAGTAAGTCTGAAAATAGCAGGTCAATAAAACCTTGGTAAGTACTATCAGCTCAATAAAGCAACTGTTCTTCTTACACACATGGCTTTTTCTATTTCCAATAATGTAAAACATGGATTTATATAAATATCTGTATTACAACCACTTGTAAAAGCTCTCAGGACATGGATAAAACCTATACCTTAACTGTTCTGATAAATAAGCTGGAACTAGAGGGAAAAAAATCAATTTAGATATTTTTAGCATTTAAACGCTAACAAGCAACAAAGGCTTTTCCCACTTAACACTACTAGTTGGTTTTGGCGTTAAATTTTAAAAACCATAATTTCAGAGATGCCTTCAATAGCATATGATAGACTTTTACGTATTTATCTCTTTATTTTGGTGGGCAATTTTACTTTTATTAGAAATAATAGATAAAAAAGCTTGTTGTTGAAGCATATTGGTACATTGTGATACTGAAGGTTTTTTTTAAAGTTTATACCTTAAGATTCAGAGCGGCCATAGTACTAAGATAACAAAAGTGTTAGTGTTAGTGTTTCCACAAATCCAGCAAATAGTAGGTTTATGTACATGTAGATGTGTAGTAGACTAAACGCACTCAGCCACTGGAAAGGTTTTTAAAGTAAAACCTTCTTCACACTATTATTAGCTTACTGCTGTGCTTTTGTACTGAAGCAACAGTCTTACAAGAGTAGCTTTATTACCGTTGTCTACAAAACTAGTGAATTTCATCAGCTTAAAGATGGTTTCCCAAAGATAGACTCACTAGTCAGAAAAATAGTAGACAGCACTTGCAAATGGAAATAATTATAAAAGGAGACATGTTTCCTGGCCCTAACGGATTTTAATTCAAGAACATTACTTCTTGAAAATGATGACAAAGAATCTCTAAATGACACTGGTTGCCAGACGCATCTTTGTCTGGCTGGTCAGTCTGCACAGAGGATGGTGGGACAGGTATCCTCTTCTCCATATATGTTGCTGAATCCACTTCCTCGAATATGGCTTTTATTACAGAAGAGAAAGAGAAATATTGTTTGATGCTTTTGCACTACAACACAAAGAAAATATGTTGAAGATGTTTACGGTGGCAACTACTATTTTAAGAAGACTATTTTTGTTGTTTTAAAATATATGTTTTTTTTAAATAATTTACAGTTCTGACACATTTGCCAGGTTGTTTTTGCACTTTCCTTTCTCTGAATATGACAATACCCCAGAAGTATTTTTAATTTAATTATAAATGCCAGTTATACTTATACTTGGATTTCACTGGTTTGGCAATGCATTGTTACTGTTGACTGCTGTTAGAGTTAATAATTAACTCTCAGCTGAGCCTTTCCAGAGCAATAGTAAATCAACAAGTAAACTACTGAACATTGAGCAAATGAAGGAGTGATTTCACATTAAACCTTGGCTCCTCTACATTTTCCTGATTACTTCAAAGTTTACAACTCCTTGTTCCGTAGTTTAGTTAAGACAATATCACATGCATCCTCTACATATGACACATTCCCTAATGGTCCACCTTGATTTTCTTCACAGGATTTATTGCCTGTTAATTCTCTTACCTGATGGTTAGTGGATTGCCAGTATCCGGCATCAGCCAAACAGTTTGCTGCCTACACCCATGGGCCTCCTGCCAGTCTTGCCAGTGTTCACTGGTCTCCAGCCACACTCATCACATGACTTCAGTCATCCAGCCCCTATGAGTCTGACCTCACCTGACTTCTGCTGACCTTTACCTTTGTCTCAGATGAACCAGTGATATGGCAGGTTGTCTGATAAATAAAAGGTGAAGGCAAAAGTCAGCAAGGCATTAGAGTGTTGCATCAAGTCAGCAACACAATGCGAGCGTGTCAGTGTTGCATTGAGTACACCTGGGATTTAGCGTTTCTCCAGAGTGTATTACTCTTTAACTGACTACTGAAAGTCTTTAAATCAAATTCTTCTCCTCAGAATCTCTGAATGTTTATTTACATTATGGTTCAGTTCTCACACTGTAAACCATGTTGCACATTTTTGTGCAACACTCCCTTTTATTATGATAATGTGCTTCTGCTATCGAGGTCTCCACACATCTTGTTATTTACAGGGACATTTGTATGAGTAACTTTAAAAATTAGGGATTCAGTAGCGCATAACCAGGACACTAATGACAAAAAAAAAAAAATCAATGCATGTTAAACATACATGTACAGTCTATGTCTTTTATGTTTAATTTGATAGTAAAATGCTACTCGGGTTGCCCCAGTTCATAGCCACATACCAGCTGCTCTTAGTTTTGGTTGAGGATGCTATTATAAATTGAGCCCTGGATTTCTTGCCAGCCTTAGTCTCTGACATTTAAGCCGAGATAGTGACAATGCATTTCAATAGCCCATTGTTCTGAACCACTATCATCAGTAAAGCCCAGAATCTGGGAGCTGTGCTTTTTCACCAAAAAGCAGAAAATGATCACCCATAATCAGACATCATACACCAAGATGTCTTGAACAAGAGCATTTCCAGCTATTAGGTGTAATTACACTCCTGTATCTGCCTTTATATACCACTGTGTTCATATCAAATAAGCCTCTCTGCACATGCTAAGAGACCTGCCTCTCCTTTAAATAGGGCAACAGCAGTTCTGGCAGCAGTTAAGAAAAACACCCACAGAAAAGCGAACTTGGCAAGATGGACGCTGGTGATGAGTGGTTTATGTCTATTACAGTTTGTTATTGATTTGGTCTCAGTATATGTTCTCTGCTCTCTTTCTTCATTTGAACATGTACATGACAGAAGTTCTGTTTCAATTTCATGGAGATCTTTTAAAACCATATGTTTTTATTGTAACATACACACAAGTTTTCACTAAAACCACTGTTCCTGCAGGAATAATTCCTTTTTTTCTCCCTACCATACTATAGATATAGCTATATCTGCCAGATGGCAGAAAATCAATAGTGCACTGATTCTTTCCGATGGCAGGACATAAAGCTCTGCTCTAAAAACATGCATCTGTGTGATATCACAAAATCCTCTGCCTCTGATACAATTTGCATGCACATCTGGTTATAATCACATTACTTATGCTGTAATCTGTCTTTAATGTCTGTGCCCTACTGGCAGTATGTCCTATCAAACAAGTGAGCTGTCACAGAGATGAAGAGATTTGTAGCCAACTAGCAGGTATGCAAACTGATGAGTATGTCATATGAGCCTGTGGCAGCATCTGGAGGTGTCTGTCTGAACTAGATCACACCCGTCTAGTCAAAAGGGACAATGTCTTTCGTGTTGCAACGTGTAATTTCACTTCAAATGCTAAAAATTAAATCTTTATTGTAGCATCAATTAAACTGTACAAAATCATGTCAAAAGAACAATGCTGGCATGCAATATACCTAAATAAGTAAATCCCATAAAGTAATCCCATACAGTGTGTACATGAGTAGATCTAATTAGTGAATTAGCAGTTAAATCAGATGCAAACTTATAATGAAAACACAGTCACACAAAGCAAAATGAGGCAGAGAACGAGCATGACAACATAAATAAAAGATTTCCCCATTTATTTAAAAATTAACCCATCAGTAGAAAATCAAATGTACTCTTTAACTCTGTGTGGAGAAAAAATGGTCTGCTAATATTGTGATTCCTCTGGCATGAAACACACAACAGCAATATGTACTTTCATTAATTGTATGAAAATATGCAGAAAAGGCTGCACTGACCAATCACTGCCATACATTTCTGCACAATACACCATCTAGCAGTAATT
The DNA here is from genome assembly GCF_900324485.2 of Mastacembelus armatus. Lineage (NCBI taxonomy): Eukaryota > Metazoa > Chordata > Actinopteri > Synbranchiformes > Mastacembelidae > Mastacembelus > Mastacembelus armatus. Next base: position 10,693,346 of record NC_046635.1, on the reverse strand, counting down.
TGAATCCATTGGGACTATTAATGGTTAACTACAAACCTACCTGCTATTTAATGGAGTCCTGTTTAATAGCCAGAGTGGTTTGTGGTTCAGACATTTATTATATCTTCTTATTATAAAATCAATCATCACATGCAAAAAAAGTGATTGCAGTCTGAAAACATGCCAAAATAAACAAGGCAACAAGGGTTGTGTCTATTAAGTCAATTTTAACTCACTACAATTCTATTTATTACTCTCCACTTTGATTTGTAACTCTAATGATGTTCTATTAATGATAATGGTGTGAATTTTAGCTAGTTTGTCTAATTTGTAATGCATTTTCCCAATACATGTTCCCTTTGCACCCTTACAAGCTTCTTTAGTCTGAATATGCTGTCAAGTGGGTATTTGATAATGTTTTATAGCGTTATCACGTTTACATCTCACAGACTCTGGTATACATGCAGACTGCAAGGAATGCCTGCATTTGTGTCACATGTGTTTGAGATGTACGTCACCATGTTTTATTTTAGGTGATTTATTGCAAAATCATTTACTCCATTCGAGTCTTAGTAACAGAGGTGACAACATGTTTCTATGTGTTGTTTATCCAGAAATCATTGGGGAAATCTTTAATACTGTGCTCATTTCTGTTAGTAAGCTTGAGTCAAATAAATATGATTTTCACACTGTACAACAATGAAATAAATGTTTGCACTATTATAAGCTAAAATAACATATTAGAAAAGCATCGGTCTAGTTGAATGGAACTTGAGTAGAAGAATAAGTGGAGAGGTAATAGTGATATGATATGCTGTATGATAATATATAATATATAATAATGTGAAACACTTTTAAAAGCAAATCCCATAATAGAAGAGCTATATAGAGCTAAAATCATCCTGAGCTGTGAGTGAAATGAAACAGAAAAAGTTGTCACAAGGAGGCTTTTCCAAAAATCTTTGAAAAGTATCATTAGTTCATCAGTGAGCTTTGAAAACAACCTTTAATTCAAATTATAAAACAAGAATATATGATGAGAATTTGTTTTTTTTAATTTTTGTAGTTTTTGTTATAGACACACACACCCACACTCACACAAATATGGTGTCAGAAAAAATCAGCAGCAATGTTGATTGGGATGTGGGCTCCCCACTCCTTTTCATTTAACCAGTAAGTGGCCCTCACTAGTCCTTCTCTTATCTCTGAATAAAATGTGGCCGGCTGAGCAGTCAAAGCATCAAAGCAGAGAGCCAGGGCAGCACCTGGCCTTACTTGGCTATCTGATTAAAGGAGGTTGCAGGCCAGGCTGAACCATACCAGGCCAGGCAGTGGCAGCAGCAGGGAAGATCTGGAGTAAAATGAACTAAACCAGACTAATTCTATTGCACCATGGCCTCCCTTAGAGGCACAGGGCAGCAGGTTCAAATCAAAGCAATGCCATAGCACAAAGCAGCCTTATCAAGCCAGGAGTGAGGAATGAGGGCTGCAGTAGAGAAACTATCATTTTCCTGGTTCAGAACAGCTGATTGGTGTTCTCTGAAGCATGCATTTAATGATTAAGCTGTTATTATCTATGGTGTCCCCAAGCTCCCAAATTGGTTTACAAAAAAACTGCTTTATCTCAGATGAAAATAGCATGACTGTTGAGCGGGACACAGTAGAGTGAAGGCATTAATAAGGCAGCTCTGTGTTTAAAAAAAAAGATTTGGGTTTGGATTTGTTCTACTTTCATCTGTTTTCATTTCTTAAGAAAATATTACTTTCAAATGGAAAATCCAAACAAAATGGGCTGTTTTTTCACCATCATGATAATTAAACAGCATAAAAGTATAAAAATAGCTTGGCTGGTAAGTCACATACAATGTGCAAGAATTTGATTCAAAATTCATCATTTAACCGAATATGACCTACCATAGAAGTCTGCTGGAGTATATCTTTACATTTCTACATTCACATATAAGCAAAGTAGCAAGTGTTGGTGCAGTAGGAAACAGGGCTGTGGGACATGTTGAATGCATGATATGAAAGTGTATCTTATCTGCTTTTATATGCAAAAAGAATTATTGCTCTATCGTATTTTGGTTGCAATTCTACAAACATTTAAAAATAGATGAGATTGTGGGCGCTCCCGTTGGTTTAAAAGGGTTAAACATTGGGTAGACTACACATGGCTTACATGCTCAGATGTTGCATGCACAGCACATGTTGTTGCCCATCACAGACAATCTTTGCTAAGCTTAGGAAATGTAATCAAGTGGAAAAACTAGCAGAAGATATCTACTGTTAGCTGTATCACCCTAAGTCATGATGTTGTGTTGGCCCTTCATACTCATATTAGTACATATTAGTTATTTATAGTAAGGGGTACTATTAGATGATCAAATCGGTACAGACAGACCTGAAAACAGAAGCCTGTGGTGCAGATAGGGAAAGTGTTTGTTATTACAGTGTTATTCCTGAATGACTGTGTGGTTGTTTCATGACAGTGGCAGTCCCATTAGCCCGTTTTTTGTTCAGGCTGGGAAAAAACTGACCATTTGTGGACAGTGTACACACAATGCTGCCTATGTGCAATGCAGGAGTTCTGAGTAATGCAGGAGTAACCCAGGCCCAGTTTTCACTTTTGCATTGGTTTCAGGGTACATAGCACCAACCGTCTGCAACCACACTATATTTCTCATTTTCAGTCTACATATTACTTACACTGATTAAGAACAGAAGTTAGTGGATGTTTGGCTGGCGGGTTCTGTGGAGGACACAGCCTATGAAGACAGGTCCATTGATCAGTTCCTAAATGAATTAGTCAAATTACTACAACTAAAGAGTATTCCTCACCTCCCCAGTTAGTTCAACATGCATTTAAACACGTGACTGCTTATTTCTTCAATTCCCTCTGACATATTTACCACCACCTATGTCCACCTATAGATGTTATAGCCTACTACTAGTCCACTCATGCGGCCACACCATGTTACACAATAGCTGACTGGCAGCTCATGAATAGCGTCATCATAGGGTGGTCCTGGTGGGTGAGCTATTTGTTTTGGGGTAAACAGTTCAGTGGCTTTTCTCCCTCTCCACATGCAGGAAAGGGGAAATAACTGCAGAATAGACAGAGATAAGAACATCAGGAATTTATATTTCCATATTTTAGCTGCAATCATTTGGCTCAGTAACCTACAAAATGCAGTCACTGAAGACTGCCCATAGGGTAGCATTTTCTCAATGCTGACACAAAAACCTCTCAGGATTATGTTCAATATGTAGTGTTTAACTGCCAGCAAAATAAATTAGCACTAATGTGTCTGAGCTCCTGGGTTCTGTACGACTGCATTCATTTTTGAGAAAAAAGTAGGAATTTCACACTAAAAAGATACAGACACAGCTGACCTTTGATGATTAAGGAGGTGACAAGGTGAAATGATAGCAACGACTAAGCTACATGTGTAATCTGGAGTGTATTTTCAGCATGTTATGAATAGAAAGACATTGAAAAATGTATTGAAAGACAATCCTATAAAGCACATTAAAATCATACCCCTCCCTGTGTTTCTCTCTCAGCTAAACATGCACAGACAGGTGGTAAAAGGTGTTGATGGATGCCCTCAGAGGGGCAGTCGTTCATCTTCATAGATCCCTTTCTTTTGAAGGATTGGTGTCAAAACACAAGCTTCTAATGGATGACTTGTTCAGACAGGACCACAGTTGTGTCTTTGACTGCGTTTTCTGTCTATAACTGTTTCAACTCACCCTGATGTCTGAAGTGGTGACTTGGAGCAAACATGTTGCATTTATATTATGATGGTGGCTGTTTTTTGAAATTATATTGAGACTTTTTTACTTGTGGGATCTGCTTGGTTGAGGAGGGTAATAACTAAACTTAGCAACATTTAGCTTAAAGATCATATACACTCACTCACTTTATTAGGTACACCTTGCTAGTATCGGATTGGATCTCCTTTTGCTGTCAGAGCTGCCTTAATTCTTCATGGCCTAGATTCAACATTCCATATTTTGGTCCATATTGACATGACAGTATCACGCAGTTACTGCAGATTTGTCGGCTGCACATCCATGATGTGAATATCCAATTCCACCACATCCCAAAGGTGCTCTATTGGATTGAGATCTGGTGACTGTGGAGGATATTGGAGTACAGTGAACTCATTGTCATGTTCACGAAACCAGTTTGAGATGAGTTGAGCTTTGTGACATGGTGCATTATCATGCTGGAAGTAGCCATCAGAAGATGGGTACACTGTGGTCATAAAGGGATGGACATCATCGGCAACAATACTCAGGTAGGCTGTGGAGTTTAAACGATGTCCAATTGGTACTGAGGGGCCCAAAGTGTGCCAAGAAAATATTGCCCACACCATTACAACACCACCAGCCATTGATACAAGCCAGAATGGACCCATGCTTTCATGTTGCTTATGGCAAATTCTGACTCTACCATCTGAATTCTGAGATTCATCAGACCAGGCAACATTTTTCCAATCCTCTATTGTCCAATTTTGATGAGCCTGTGCAAATTTTAGCCTCAGTTTCCTGTTCTTAGGTGTGGTTGTCTGAATACATGCATTGAGTTGCTGCCATGTGATTGGCTGATTAGGTATTTATGTTAACGGGCGATGAGGGTATTTAATCAACTTTAAGATAACAGAGCTGCATAATAATTATATCACAGTGCTGCTGGGATAGTCTCATTAAAGGAGAAATATATAAAATTATGCAATTAAAAATAAAGTAAAATCTGTGTACCCTTATATACTTGTGAACAAACCAGCTGGAGATTGCAGTTTCTGCTAATTTACCTTCACAACATTTCTCCACACCCAGCTGACATGAAGGCTTGCTTTCAACACTTTTCTCTCCTGTTTAAATTTGGTCAGTCCTGTAAGGTCAGCTGCTGCCTTGAAGTCCTCAAGGAAATACTGTAGCCCTGAACTGAACAATAAAGGATGTGCTATCATTAAGGAGAGAGTCCTGTGTTTGGAGGGAAATGGTTTTCTCCTTTTAGCATTAAAGTATCAGCACCTTCCACAGCACAGTCTAGCTATATACTGTGTTCATGTAATACAGACGTAATAAAGAGTTACCAGTTTCTGATTTGATTACCGTTCTTATTAACATTCAAGTGATTATTTCATATGGGGAACAAGTGTCAAGTGTTTAGCAAACAGACATGAGTGTCCCTCTTTTGAGTCTGTTTATTAAGGCAGCCTTCAAGCTAAATGCACATTTTTTTCATACAACTGTAGATCTATGTTAGCTCTTTTTTAACAGTCCAGTGATGGTATCACAGATGTTACCTTACTGAACTCTGCCACCTGCTGACCCCACTGTCCCACCCACTCCCACACAAACCACGACGCTTTCCTCACCCCTTAATATACTCGGTCCAGCAAAACTGTACATTCAGAACACTGAACTGCTTCCAGCTACACTCTGGACTAAGTACTATGTACTAATCTTGCACTATCTTTTACACTGCACTGGTAACTTAGATAGCTACTGATTATGGACATTTTTTTTTCAGTGTCCATTGCACTAGTGACTTACTTAGCTTAAGGTATCATTTGTACATATCGATTTGTAAAGAGCATTCATAGTTTCCGCTGAGACTGTACATACATTGATAGCACATATTCCTCTGTACATTATAATATGTTCATAGTACTCACATCTGTATATTTTGTTCATAGTACATCCATCTTTATATTATGTTCATAATACATCCATCTGTATATTATGTTCATAATACATCCATCTTTATATTATGTTCATAATACATCCATCTTTATATTATGTTCATAGCACTGCCTTACTGTACATACTGTAGATACTGCACTTGCTGCTAATTGCACTTCTGGTTAGATGCTAACTGCATTTCGTTGCCTTGTACGTGTACATGTGTAATGACAAAGTTGAATCTAATCTAATCTAATGGTATCTTGAAGCATCTTGAATGTTTGGAGGGTGGAAATATTTTTTATCGCTACTTCCATCTTGTACCATACAAACGCATCAATATCATATCATTATTTCAAACAACAACCACTCTATAAGTACATATTTACATATAAATAAGTTAACTATGAATTAACACATCATTTTCCTACAACTGTGTTATGACCAAAAACACATAGGTTTGATCAGATATATGATTTATTTTTTTTATGTCAGAATTCTGAGGGAACAAAAGACAGAATCCAAATACATTTGCATGGCAATAGCCCTCTTCTGTACTGATATTTAGGCCAACTAAGTAAAATGATCCAATAATTAGTCTATTATGAAAAGGAAAGATTATATAGTATTTAATTATTTACCACTAACGGGTTGCATAAAAAACACGCTCATTTATTTTACAAATTGTTGGTTCATTCCTATATTTTGCACAAATTGTCCATACAGTACTTCAAGTTTCACGTGATCATATTTATAACCCGTCACGGTCATGTTTTTAACTCCGTATGTGTTTCGCGTTTTGTGTATTTTCATATTAATCGGTCTCTATACGACCTAAAACCAAACAAAACACATTATCAGCCACTTCATACTCAGGATCCCCACTGCATGGGCCTTTACCCAGACCGGTAGCCAAATCAATCCATGCTTGAGGTGATCTGAGAGGAACTTCACTCTTGTATTGATAACTGCAGCTGGATCGATGCTTTTCCAAGTGGACTTGACGGGTGTGAAGTTGTAAATTCCGAGTCTCGGCGTGCCCCTGAAGGCGTCCGTTCCCGGGATGTGGAGCACCCTCCCAGTCCCCGGCGCTGCCTGCTGCCCAGGCTGGCTGCTGGGCTCCGGATGACGCCAGCTCTCGCTCCGCCCCGGCGCAAACTCGCTCTTTGCGTTCATTTCATTCCTCTTCTCATTCCGAGCATTCTTCGCATCTCTGTCAGTGCGCGAAGCGATTCACCTACACCTTCCTGGCTGGCCCAGAAACACCAGAATAACTTGACATAGTGTTATAAATACCCCCGTAACATCCCACTGCCAAAAGAAAGGGACATTTAGATGAGATATCAGTAACGAGGTAAGTTTCGTTGGTAGTTGCAGGTATTCCAACTGGTTGTAGACTTGTGTTCGCGGGGCTTAGTTTACGTGTTGTGGCAGGACTGTTCAGAGTATTGACACGGTGTTTACTGTTTATCCCGTGGCGTGAAGTGGGGTTAGATCGCCTGTTGCCACCGCTGAGGTAGATGGCCGATTCTGTTCGCTGTTGCAACAGGATGCTCACTTTGAACACTCACTGTTTGCAGCCCGTGGCTTTGACATGGCAGCGAAAATCTTTGACATTTTTCACATTTTTTGAAAAGAAGCCTGATCGTACGCCCCTATAAAAGGCTCAGATGCGCGTTTCCCTCTGTCGGAGCCACAGAAACTGGCTGTGGGACTGAGGACGAACTGAAATTTTACCGCACGAATAACATTTTTGGACAAGATGACGGTTGAAAACGTTGCTGTTTTCCTCTCCGTAGTTGGCTCAGCCGGGACTTGTCGGAGGTTTCACCGGACCACGTCGAAGAAAACACGGCGAAGAGACTTGTTGCTTCAGCACGAGCGACGGAGTGCTTTCTCCTTGAATCGCCATCGAAGTTCAGTGTAAGTACGTTTTGTGGTGTTTGTGACCGTGTGTGCTCTCCATGTTGTTACTGAAACTAACCACACCGACCGAGCCCCAGGGAAGGATTAGCCCAAACTCCTTCATTGTTTCACGTTGCGAGGTGCATTTCAAGCTCCTCCAGATCCCTTCCAGACTAACTCAAGTCCAGAAACTAGCTGCCTGACAAAAACACCACAACAAACTGCACTGTTTTGTAGGGTCTTGTTCTCCTTCGGAGGGTTAGAGTAGTCTTAGAAGGGCCTAACGTGATCTTTTAGTTGTCCTTGTGGAGAAAAAAAAAGTAGCTTAAAGAGATGTTTTAAATGCAGGGTTAGATTATCCAACTCTAAGCAGAATAATAACCGATGGTTCAAAGGACAGTGTGTTGTTTTGGATAAATTTAGAGCTGCTTGGTGGAGTTTATGGAGCCTCTGTTTGGGGTTTCCTCCATTGTTTTCCTTTTCCTTCCTGTACTTTGGGAAATGCCTGCTCAGCTAAAACTGAAGTCAACTGTAGACCAGCTGTGTGCGTCCACATAACTTTTTTTTTTGTGGGAAAATTACAGAGGCTATTATGCAAAGTCAGGGATGAGAATAAGGCCAAAAGCTTTCATTAGCTCCAATAAAAGTTAGCTGAAAAAGTGGGTGTAAACCCAGTTGCACCAAACACTTAGATGTCCCCATGTGTGCCAGACTTTGGTTTAGTCTCTGCTTTCCCTCCCTGACACTTAACCCATCCTTTGCTGCATCAAAGTGTCAGATTTAGTTTGCTTTGAAACACAAAGCCCAGTCAGTTCTTCAGGTCACAGTTTACACAGTTCAGATATGCTGCTGTGATTCAATCAAGGTGTCTTTATACTCAATTGATTTAGCAGATGATTAGAAAATTCACATCATTTCATTCATTGTGTTGTGTGCTCTTCAGTTCTGCTTTACAGCAGTCAGACAGGAAAATAACTAATTGCCTCTCTAAGACATTAATTTTCTGAAAGCTGCTGTTTTTTTTTGTATTAAGAGTAATAGAAGTGTCACAGTTGAGCAGTGAGATGAAATAATAAAAAAAAAAAGACCTGCAGCAGCTTTAAAAGGAGTCTCTTGAACAAAATCCACTTTATGTCTCTTAATACTACCAGAAGTTTTTGGCTGCAGCGCTGCAGCCTCTCTCCTCTTTATGTTTCTGATGTGAAAGAAGCTGGTTAGGGAGAGAGTGCAGGTCTCCTGCAGTTCTCTGCTTTCATAATGTAACATTTGCCTTTTCTTACTATTCACTACTGTTAAACACTTCATGTAACTTTGTAAAAAAAAAAACAAAGTAAAGAGAGAAAACCTAATGGGGAAGTACACTGCATTTTTATTTAATTAACATGAAAGGGCTTTTATCATTTCCAGGAAACAGTTTGAATACAGTCAGGCAAAACTCCAGACATGTCACAGTGTAAATCTGCCTGCTTGGAAGGAAAAAAAAAAATAGGAGTAGAAATAGATGCTTTGTTTTCAGCTTATGCAACCAGTGGACCTGTTGGACAGAAGCCTGCATAACATTTGGGCAAGAATAGGATGTTGCCTTTGTTTGACTGAATGAGACTTTACTTCCCAAACTAGGTCCAAACTCCCTCTGCCTTTTTGACAGGGATGTAATCATTCTGTTAAACAGAACGTACATGTTGACAGTGATGACGACGATATGTCAATAATTATGATTTATCTGTATTTTTAAATAGTTTGAGATTTCTAATGAGCATAATATTGTTTAGAATTGACAGAATCCTGTCACTGTGTTATGATATTGGTTATATATGTTATCATTCAGCTTACACAGATGGCGATAAATATCTGCACGAAAGAAGGTTGTGCTGTTGTTGATGAATTGCAATAGAGGCTACACAGGCGAAATGAAGCTATACTGCATTGTTGGTTCAGGTTTTGTTCCTTGATGCTGCCTTGTTGAGGTCTGAGGGCAGAACTACAGACAGAGAAGACTATGTGCTCTGAAGTGTGGACAGAATAATGTGTTTTGTGAAGTACAGAGTTGACTGTGTTACTTCTTGGTGCAAAATGAGACTGTTCGTCGGCTATCCACGTTGAATGCTGTTCGAGGGTTGTTGACATTTACAAAACTGCTTTTTAGCCCAACATTTGTGAAATGTCTTTGCTCATTTTGTGCTTTACGACAGAACGTAGCAAATACCAGTTCTTGCTTTTTTTTTTTTTTTTGCCTCCAATGAAAGATTGAATTTCTCCTATAGGTGACGGAGTGTCATGAGCACAGCACGGTCATACCACGGTCATGTATTTAAATTTTTCAAAACTCTTTTTTCTGCTTGTGACATGTTGCATACCGTAATCACAGAAAATGACTGTATTTTCTTGTGTTGCATAAAGATTAACACCCGATCATTTAGTACATTGTCGAGCTGAGTCTTGAAAGCCAAATGTGTTTGGAAATTATAACCACAGTTATCTGAACTAACAAGGACACTGATTCTCTCTGTTAATAAAATCTTAGATTGAAGACTCTTTACCCGAGAGTGTACCCATGCTGTCCCTTTATCCACTATAATGTGGCTATTAGCCTAAATTTTAGAAAAACCTCAAATGGTTCCTGACTGTTTTGATTAATAGCACCTTAGAGATACTGTCTGTGTGCGAGTCAGACAGTAACTGCCTGCTGTTTATTCCCTGCTCTATGCAACAGGTGCCCGTGAGCAGTGATGTATTTATTTCCTCAGGATACCATCTCATTTAAAAATGGCTTTTTAATTCCACTAGTTTTAGTTTGAAATTGATTATTTTTGTCATCACTTAGGTTAGTTGTTTGGTTTTTGAGATTTCCATTGCTCAGATTATATTACTCATTAAAAAGAATATTAATAGTTTTTGTATTGTTTTTGAGCGTTATCCATAATTTACATGTATGATCAGGAAATGTACGAATTAGAATATTTTTTTACTGGAATGAAAACAAATGTATTTGCAACATGGCATTTGTCTTATTTGTAGTGAGGGCCTGTTAAATTCGTCATGGGAATGTGAACACGTTGTGTCCCACATTTTAACTGAAATGATGATCCACAATATTATTATTATTATTATTATTATTTGTTATGAAAATTTTAGGCTAGAAAAAGATCTGTGATCTGTAAATGCATTTGGACACAGTCATTAATTGTGTAATTAGATATGATGTGTAGCAGGAGTAGTATCACATCAAAACATCAGTGTTCTCCATGGTCAAAGCGCACTTTTAAAAGAGGACACTCCTGCAGGCTTCCAGACTGTGTGTGCCCTGAGGTAAACCCTGGTCTAGAAAGGGAATTTTAGAGTATGCGCTGCTGCTCAGCAGTTTGAGCAGGGCCCACTGAGGCCAGTGGAGAGTGCCACCAAAAAGGAAAAGCTGGCTCAAAGCCACTGACGTCATCTAAGTAAATCTGCTTCAGTACTGCAGCCATAAAATGACTGCCAGCTACTGAATGCACTTTGGCCTTGTCAACTACCTTAGTAAGTACAACACAGTTTTTTCCTCTCCGTGTCCATGCTTATGGAAGACAGATTGTGTTTAAGTCCACTCCCATTTTGCTGGAGTAGTAGCAGACTTGCCTATTCATTCTAAAGGATTAAATCATGTTTGAGCTTTTCTAGGTTTACATAAGCACCAAATGATTGAGCTTCTGTTCTCTCACCCTTTGAAGTCATACCACTTTATTATTACAACCTTGTAATTTTTGCCATATGGGAATTGCAGTGATTTGCACTGGAAAAAAGGCATTTAGGCAACCTAATGTCTTAACCACTCAATATTGACGCGTAGAGCCTCAGAGGTTATTTAGATGCTGGGACATGTACTTCTTCTTCTTCTTCTTCTTCTTCCTCTTCTACTTCGAATAAAAATCCAAATAAATGAGCTGCATTGTGATCAGACACAGATGAAAAGTATTATGTATTCCATGAATCATTAGATGAGTCAGTTTCTGAAACCACTATAAACATTTTGAATTCTTAACCACAATGAAAGCAGGAAATCTTGTCTTCAACAACTTCCTGTCTCAGTGCTGGCCAGAGTAGTGGTGGTGGTGTTCAGCTTCCCACTAGTGAAAGGAAAGCCATAGAACAAAGGCGCACAGTCACTTCATTTACTGAAACTGTGTATAATTTGCGGCTTGTATTCAAATGTGGGTTATTCAGTCTCCCAGTCGTTGCTTGTAATAAATTCCCTCAAGACCTTTCAACAGTCGTCGCTGTATTGTTGTCAAGGCTGACACAGATCAGGCAGGCTCTCTTTGCCCTGAAGGTGCCCTGGATTCAGTGGAGGCACAGATAGACTGCAGGGTAAGCTCCCAACATTAATATGCAGCCTGTGCCCGGGAAATTAGTTTGGAATCCAAGCCAGGACACAGCAATAGAAAGCTGTATTGTCCAAACTTTTTTTTTTTCTTCTTCTGTTTGGTCTGTTTAATAGGCCCAAATAGCAATCAACAAGTCAACAAGAAGTCTCACTGGTTTATTACTTGTATTTTATTCAGCCAACAGTCCAAAACCCCCAAGATATTCCAAAGAAGACTGAGGAAACAGGTGTACATTCACAGGATAAGCTGGGGCAAGACACTTTTGGACTTTTGTTTTTTCCTTTTAAAAAATGTCCAAAAACAAATGCCTACTCATTTTATTGTTAACCAACGCGTTAATTAACTAACTGGACTAGATGTTATGTTGTACTTAGTACTGTTGTTACCAGTTTTTAATAAAAGGTTTCATTTTCTTTAGCAAGTTTTTAGTAAGTGTTACTCAAAAAGAAGTTCAGTGCATCACAAACCTTCAGTGTCCATTATAGTAATGAAGAAGGATGTCACCCAGTGAAACAGGACACTGATGGGTTTTTGATAGTTCTATACAAATATCTTTGCCACAGAGGGATAAGATGTACCAGGGCATGGGTACACACACAATACTTGTTGGCAGAATCAGTTAATTCTTGGTTTTGGCAATTGAATGGATTTTAAGTAAACCTGTTGATTTTCTACAACTATTTTTATAGTCTCAGCATTGAAAGTTCCTGAAATGTTGCTGCATCGAAGACCGCACGCTCCGCGTTAGTGTAGGGTCTACTAACAACCTTAGTGTTTCACAAAAAATACCAACCTTGGATTCTTATTTCTCATTACCCATCGAATGCCCAAAAATTTTCAATTACAGTAGGCTATACAAGTCAAGATAACTTTACTGTTTGTGTTTGGTTTGTACACTAATCTGAAAATTGATTTTTTTTTTTTTTTTTTTTTTTTTTTTTTTAACACAGTAGAATAAGTCATAAAAATAGAAAAGGCATTTTATATGCGTTACTGTTGCAAGATCTTTGTGTTCTTTCTGTGTGTCTTGCTCTCACATGCAGGGCCTGCCTCTTTACACCGTTGAATCAGTTAAAAAAGGCATTTGGCAAATACTGTCTTAAACAAAATATTTTTAAATTGGCTTTAGTTTGGCTTCTGATTTTTGTGATCATGCCAATATCCTAAATACAGTTCTGTGTTCCTGAATAGGGAATAGGGTGGCTTTAAGTCAGTAAGTCGCAAGTTTTTGATTATTGTTTTTTGCATAGCTGACTTGATCTTCTTTCAATGCCAAACAATTACCATAAAAATATCGTACTAATTAGAAATTGCTCATGACCACAAAGGTGAAAATTCAAACACCTCCTTATTAAATTGTTTTTAGCACAGAACCCTGTGACTTTCATTTCCTCCAACTCATAAATGTTTATTCTCTAAATACTATTTTTTAAACATTTAAAGTCTTTTTAGAAAGATTTATGTTTAATATTATGTGCTGTGACCTTTGTACTGTTTTAAATTAGACTAGTAAGAAATTTGCTCAAAAACAGCTTTGTATCTTGTAGGGTTAAATATGTAATATGTATTTTTGTAGGTTCTACCCCTTTGGCAGAAATCATCTGATAAATGACCGATCACTTCGGCACTGTTGGTACACAATCAAATACGCAAGAAATACCATAACATGTTGGGTATCATCTACATTATTAATAATGATATAGCCAAAATATTTGTGTGGTAAGATAGTTTTAAGTTACCCACAGTCATCACCAGCATAAAGTCATTGGTTGAAAAACCAAACAAATCTCATTTAATTCAGTAAATTTTACCTGATCGTAATATAACCTGTTATGAGGCTGTTTATGGCAGATGTGTCCAGTGTGTGATGCAGGAGCTGTTTGGGAAAACAGAAACCCGGGGAGAAGAATGGGATGAGATGAGAAAGAAGTATATAAGGGGATAAATAATGGCTGGAGAAGCAGAAGGCAAAGAGATGGAAGTCTGTGTGAAATGGCAGAGCCAAATGCTCATCACTGTGATTTGTTTTTTCGTGCCCATCCGCACGCGTCCTAGATGAGCCAGCGGCCAGCCCTCGGCCCGCTCTGCTCTCATAACTGTCAGGAGATCCTTTATCTGACGGACCTTTATTTACAGCTTTAATTTCCTGAGCTTTATGTGTTCCGCTCGCACTCCACACCACCGTGACAGGGGCGTTCGCTGTTTGGAATGCACTGCAAATTTTTGATAGGCAAATGTCCTCTGAGCTTTCATTACATTTCATGTTTGAATGGTAAATTGTATTCTTTATATATTTTAGTATTACTGGCAGGGACATATCCTCAGAAGGAGAGATTTTTGTCTCTTAGATTTACAGTCAATTTTCTCTCTGGTGTTCAGAGTGGAAGATCTTTAGCTATGCCTCTATTCTGGGTTGCTAATATATCTGACGTTTAGTCCAGGTCATGTTGTTGCTACCTGTTTCTCAGTCTGAGGCAGGTAGAGCTGGCTGCTTTGACAGAACCTGTAAATCAATTCCATTCTCTGGCAAACAAAGATTGATCCCACAGTGGCCTGATGGTTGCTGGGCGGTGGGATCCAGGCCTCAGATTTGAGCGGGATGATATCAGACAGATTCACTGCACCTAAGCCTGCCGGTTCAAAGAGGCATGAAATAAACAGTAGGCCATTGCCAATAACAGAGGCGGCATAAGTAAGCTTTCTAGCCTCTCCAGTGGACCTTCGGAAATTGGTATTGAAAACCTTGTTTATTCATTCATCTGTACTCCAAAGCTGTAGATTTATTCATGAAACCTAAAAGAAAATCCAATACAGAATCTATAGTTTTGTCCTCAAATTCTTGCATAGTTTAGTGATATACTGTAGTCTGTTTGGAAATGGCATGAAACTATCCATACCGTTTTCTTGTCTTAAACAAAGGGCATGCTTCAAAAAAAAATTTAATTAAAGGCTGCAACTCATATCAGCACCTGTTAGGATGATTTTAATTTATTTGAAACAGTGGCTATACCTTGAATGGTTAAGGTTTCCTAATAAATTGAAATCATACTTCCACAGATTTCAGTTAATTTTTTTTTTATATTACCTTTAAATGCATCACAAGGTCCTCAAAAACTTGCTGTCAAAGACTCCATTCCATAAACATGCTTTTCCTGGAGCAATAAATTTGTTTTAATGACAGAAACTGAATGGAATTTCAGTAATGCCTGTCATTGTAAATGCGCATAGTTGGTTATGTGTTGCTCAAAATGGAATACTTTTGACATTGCTATTATAATTATGCAAAGGCCAGGATATGTCTTTACAACACGCTGAAAATGTTGAGTTTTGAAATCACATGGTAATTATAGTTTTACACACTGTGGCCTTAATTACTGTGGGCCATTATGGGGTGCACAAAAGTCATTCACAGAATCATTATTGCACCCTCTGAGATAACGGCACAAAAGAACTCCACATGGAAAATTACATTTGAGACCTCTCATCTGCTATTTCATTACCTTGCTCTGTCTGATGGGTGAAATGGGTTCTCTTAATTTAAGGAGCTGGATTCCAGCTTGGTGAGTGGTTTATGTAATCTCACAGTAAGTGTAATTTCCCATAATGCCATGTCACAGTTACTACTCTGCTTAGCTACCACATTCACTTATTGTGTTGCGGGCCATCTTTACCCCGCATCTCACAGATCAGTCCATTTCTATGGTGTACACCCTGCAAAGACAGAAGTATGCAATTATCTGTAAGTCGCCAGTGTTTCTCTGGGTGACATTCACAACTTCTTTTGACAAACATAATTAGGCTGGAGATTCTAAGACACTAAGAGAAGGTCCTCATTGACAACTGTGCTAGGTTATTCACATGTTGCACATGGCAAAAGCATCTGATTTGATGTCACAGAATACAAAGAAAGTGATATGAGGACTGCATTATTTCAGTGTTCGCATGAGGACAAGTCAACAGTCTTAAAGTGACATAAGTAGATATAGATAACAGTCATCGGTTTTAATAGGTCAGTATATACATTGATTTTCTGTTTACATACTGCTAATTATTAGAAGAAGCAGTATGCACTCACATCTACTGTACACAAATGAATAATCCTTTTCGTCTGTTGGTGTAAACACTAATTTCCTCTTCCGTTTTTTCCACTACACCCCATGTTATATATCAACAACCCTGGTATTGTAACATCCAGGATGGCAGACAGCAAAGAAATATATTCAAAAAAGAGTAATCAAGTATGTCTGTGGGGGACACAAGAAGCATATATAAGAAGCAATATAAATATAGATATATATTTCCAAATTTCCCAAAACCTTTTGAGATTACAGAGAATGTGTCTGATTAGAACTAGTATTTGTGGCTCTGGCTTGCATTGATCAGAGGCACTTGAACAACTGGCTTGACCATGTCCCAGATTAATACTATTACAGACTGGGAAATAATGTGATGGTACACAAATCTTACAGTGGTAGCTAAGCTGAAAGTGTTTATGCAGTGTTGTCAGTCCTAGGTTATCTGTATTTGTGCTTGTTTCATTTTCCACAGATAATGATCAGCATCCCAGAGACACATTTGTTCTTGTATTAGGGAAAATCTCTCTGGAGAAGCTTGGTTTATGAAGCATGGCTTATCTGTAGAGAGAATTATTTATGTTGCAGTGATTTGAGGTTTACTCTTTGATGTCGCTACTTCAGAATTCTTGGGTTTTTTAAAGCTCTTCATTGAATAGGCAGTACATTAGTTAGCATTGTTCTTTTATATCCTCATATTTTTTAAACAACACTTTTCATCAACAGAAATGATTAAATATTGATCTAGGTCCTACGTGTGTCTCAGATAGGATAGGTGGAGGTGAGGTTTAACAATCCATTGTGCGCTACTTTGACAGTATTAACATCCTGGTGCGATGTTGGAAGAAGGCACCTGCAGAGAAGCTTAAACATCAGTGTGTGAGAATAAATCTGGTATGAAAGACGGAGTCACAAAGTCACTGCTTAAAGTATCTCTTTACCAACAAATTAAAAAATCTATATTTTTAATAATAGGTTTACAATGATATACAAGAACTTGTTTATTAAAATGCATTAGGTGTATAGTTTAACTGTTTTTCCTTGTATTGTTTTGATAAAGGATCACAAGTTTGTCACTTTAAAAATGTTTCCAGTAATGTTTTAGCAGATCAGACATTATAAAGCTTGATTGGAAAAAGATCTGTGCAAGGTCATGTGCATGGTTAACAATACTTTTACAAACTACTGTAATTGAAAGTGGGCCTGATGAGGATAGGAATGAATATTTTCCACATAACCATATCTTGCTATGAAAATGTAAGCTGGAAGTGATTATCAACACAGTTCATCATTTGTTAGGGATGAGAGGAGCACATCTAGAAAGAGTCCCAGCCTTTTAGTGGTTGAAATGGGATTTTTTTTTTCCCCCTCCCTCATCAGTTTGTGAGTCTGTTCTGCAGTGTCAGCAGTCAGCACACAAAAACGGAATTCAGTAAAAGCTCTCTCTGCTCTCTGGGAGTTTTTTCCCCCAACAGCTTGCCCCCATCCCCCCTTTCCCTCTCATGAACTGACATACTGGAAGAAACATATGCTACTATTCCCACTTCCTGACAGCTTGTGCTGCTTGAATAGGATCTTGCTCAGGGAGGAAGCAGTTGTCTGGAAAGAGTGGAGAGATTAAGAAGAGAGAAAATCCTCAGTGAATTTTTTAGTAAAGGAAGTGAAAACAAGCAAGTATTTTAAATACTGAGTAATGGGCAAAGACCCCTTGTTGATTGAAGCAAACTCTGATATTTCTTCACATTGAAAGTGATCTGTTTTTGTGTTTGCAGACATGGTCTTTACTTGTAAATGATTGCATGGTGATCAAACGTAGTGACAGTGTAACATCATTTTACACCAGGAGTGTGGTATTTACATCTTGTGTAATCTAAGTGAGAGTAACACATTAGGTGGACAGCAGTGAAACAGCTGGATTTTTTTTTCTTCTTCCATTCACAGAATGACAGAGCTCATAGGCCAATATACAGTACAATCATGCACTTGAAAAATATAGACACAAGGCCTAAAAAACACTTTTGGTTGCACAGTGTGAGTAAAGTTACACTGCAATTAACAGCTTTATAATACAGCTGGAACAAGCCTGCTTTATACAGTCAGAGTATTGGTCGTCTTCTCACTGATTGGTCCACACTAAGTCATAAATCCCTTAATCACTTATTACCTTGCGTATTCCCCTCTCTCTGGGAATAGGTCAAAGAATTTACCTTTCAGAAGATGTGCCTTTATATTAGCTTCTATGGTGGTTTGAAGCAAGTTCTGTGTAACATATACTGTTATGCCTACCTTATATGTTTACACATACTTAGATTCTTTGAGTTTACCTGTTTGCTTGAGCTGTATTAGTCTCTATTGCTGAGACACTTTCAAGGTGTCAAACTGCTCCCCAGCATTTGCAGGATCCTAGAGTGTTAGACTTTTTGCCTTATAAATATAAACATGGTTTTGAGAGTCTGCAAAGACTTGCTCTGAATAGAAAATTTGTCATTGGCCCATGCTAATGAGGATTCACACAGTCCAGCGAGTTTTGCATCCTTCTCTGCAGATACCCAATTTACTATAAACACACCCACATGCAAGTCTGCCAGTTGTGACTGCTTTTGGTCTTTATCTCTACATTTAAGCCAGCACATCACTACAACACAAATCATACAAGTATAAACTCATCCTCCACATAATAAATGATTTATGTTTCCTTGTTATGCATTTCAGTCACCTTAATAAACTGTGGCAGCTAATGCCCCTATGTACAGAATGCTTTTCATCCATGAAAGTCTCACGATGTATACTGAATCTCATTGTACCATACATGCCGTTTTTCATAAAAATACACTGGACCATCTGGTAATTCTTGTCATTGTCTTGTCTTGTCACTTTTAAACTGTGTTTTGTGGACCCAGCTTATCTTTCACTCATGGATTATATTTCCCATCATAGTCTGCAGCATTTATCTGATCTCTAGAAACGTTTAACCATTTGCAATATGTGCTGTTATTTAATAAGAAAGAAATGCAACAAGTGAAAGAGAGATAAGAGTTGGCCCATCTTTATTTGATATGAATAGCTCTTCCAGCCAATCATGCAGCAGAAATATAAGACGGACTAACGAGGCACAAGTTTAGCGCATGTTTATGGTTACCACGCACTTTGCTCTAACTTATTCTGTCATTGTTTTGACAGGAAGCGCGAACAGTCAAGGATAAAAAAATCCAATCATGTGGCTGGAAGAGAGTTAGAGCACATCAGTTAGGTTGACGCACACAGCACAGAGCGTGAAGGCGCATCCAACAGCAGCTCACATGCTAATGTTTGGGCTGCTGTCGCTGTGTAAGCCAGTACATCAGGAGTGGTACCTGATTAAAGAGAAAATGAACAGAATAGAAAATGTTGATGACAACTCAAGTTCCAGTGTTAATGATGAAAACACTGAAACAGACACAGCCCAGGGCTCAAAAGTCGAGAGCATTGCTGAGAGGAAGGGTCTGAGGACTTTGAAGTGTGGAGATATTTCAGGTATTTAAAGTCCGACAAGAAGCAGAGTAGCATGCACTGCAAAACATAGATGCATATTTAACAAGAATATACAAATGTTCGCCTAAAAACAGCTATACCACTAACGTCTTCGCCACCTAAAACAGTGCCATGATCTGGAGCACATAAAAGCCAGAGCCAAACAAGTGTTCCTTAAAACAAGAGTGACACTTTCTGCACATTTCAGTTTATTTATTTGGAAGTAACCAAAAAATATAGTTTCTGTTCTTGTGTAAAATGTGAAAGCTTTAATATTTTTGTTATGGATTCAAAATTTACAAATTAAGATTTTGTTTTATTTATTAGGAGTTGTCCAAAATTTAGTGTGTTCTGTAATACTTAAAGCTTTTGACTGTTCAGAATAAAGATTTTAGTTTATTATATAGTAACTATTCATTTAAATTACAGTTGTATAATGTTCTATGCAATATTCAGTTTAAAAAGAAAATTAATAATATTTAAATCAAAATTAACCTTATATCTCTCCATGTCATTTGGGAGGAACCTTTAAGTTTGATTGAAATAGTGCTTTGGTTTATATTTAGATATATATCAATATCGACTGATATGAAAAAAATTATCGTGATACGATTCTTCTTTCATATCGCCTAGCCCTAGTTTAAACCCATAACATCAATTATAAATGAAGTCAACAATATTTTATTTTAGGTTCAAGCTTGTTTTGACTGCTTCTGCTCCTTATCGTTCTCTTGTGTTTTGTTTTTGTTTTCGGGTGGGAGGGGGTGAGGGATTTTCTGTTGTGGAGACTGATCGTTTTGTTGTGTTTGTTTCTTTGGAAATTCCAGGTCTCTCCCTAGTCTGCTCCAGGCTTCAGCTTGGAGAGCCCAACCGCCACAATTGATCCCAGCAGCTGGAGCGGCAGCGAGAGCCCTGCCGAGGACATGGAGAGGATGAGTGACTCGGCAGACAAGCCTGTAGACAACGATGCTGAGGGAGTGTGGAGCCCTGACATTGAACAGAGCTTCCAGGAGGCCCTGGCCATCTATCCTCCTTGTGGACGCAGGAAGATCATCCTCTCTGATGAGGGAAAGATGTATGGTGAGTACAGATGTGTGCATGCGTGTGAGTTTTTAACCCATGTATGTATATGTATCCCATGTTTCCAGGTGCATGCTTTTCTAAGAAAAGGAAGAAGCATCGTTAAGAAAAGAATCGTTAGAAAAATGAAACAAATAAAGGAATACTCTTGCTTTTTTTGTTGAGAGCTAGATAAGAATATAGACGTGACTCTCATTTTTGTCCTTAAATATGAAGCTAATGCCATCAGTTAGTTATCTTAGCTTGGCGTAAAGGCTGGGAGCAAGGGGAAACGGGTACCCTGACACTGTTCAAGGTTTAAAAAGAAAAAAAAAAAAGAATCCATCTACTAGGACCTCAAAAGCCACCAGATAACATATTCCTTAATTGGTTAATCTGTATTAAAACTGTGAAAAAGGCCAGTTATGGTTTCACAGTGGGCGGTGTGTGGGAATATTCCTTGGCCTCCAGGAAGCATCCAGCCAAGAAATATACTGGCACATAACCTCCCTCAAGCTTTCCAACCTGTTATTTTCTCCCTCCAGTGATTCTATGGATTCATTGCATGCTGCTGTTTCAAATGTAATGGACAAACAAAAGGGTGGGATCAACCTCCTCATTTATAATGAGGCACAAAAACATATTTACCACAATATCTTACTATTCCTTCAAAAGAAAGAAAAAAAAATGCATCAGTACATGACTGCGCTGTATAGTGTAATAGAAGACTGTCGCACTCTAATTTATCTATGATGTGCTTTGTAACAGTGACCATACAGCCACTACTCTGGTTCAGAGAAGTGCAAGTTTATAAGTAAAGCAGCATGAACTATTAGTCAGTAGCAGATGGTACTGCGGCTGCCACCAGCTGTGCCCCCTCTCCTCCCTCCATACCCCCCCCCCCCCATTCCTGGCTGGGTGATGTCATGGAAAAAGGGAATATTTTCTCTCTGTGGTGTTGGACTGTCTCACAGTCTGTCAGTGTCAAGTGAAAGCAGAAGGCCCCTCAGTGCATTCGCTTGCAGCTGTCATGTGACCCCTCCGGCCAAACAAAATGTAAATTCTAGGAGTAGCAGTGAAACCCCTCAGCTGCCACTACAAAGATGTGGGCTTAGACAACAGAACCCTCCCCACTGCCTTCCTCCAATTCCCTTGTCCCTTTACAGAGTGAAGCTGCCAGAGACGCCATCCCTTTGCCCTGGATTAAAGCATAATAATTCAGTTTTTGGAGATTTAGAAATGCGTGAAGGCCTCACTGTTACTCAGCATTCACATTCTCAATGTGAAATGCAACTATTCAGCATGACTCATACTTGTTGATTAACAATTACTGCCCCATATAGCAAAATGCAAGACCTTATATGTGGTTTGTAGGTACTAAATAAATTCTCAAATTAGATAAAATAATTGCCATAGATTTAACATAAACTGGGGCAAAAGACTGTAATCTACCTCATGAAAATTGCTTATAGGCCAATTTGCAGAGTGAAAAATGTTATTTTTCAATGTTTCTTTGTCTAGACTGAAAAGATTGTTGCTTAAGAAAGATTCAAAATCCAAAAAACAAACCCAAGGAAAGGTTTTGTTTCTGTGGCGCTGAATCTACTTTAAAATCTGCTGAAGAGACAACTGTGGGGTTGAAGAGAGGTTGATCCTGCCAGATGTGCTCTGTATCTGGTTACATGTTGTCTCACCAGTAGCAGAATCCTCAGTCTGTCTGCTCTAGTTTTACTGAATCAAAACTATTTTCATACATTTTCAAGCAAAGAAACTGAAAAGATTTGTCAGAGAAAGCTAATGCATGGTTACATGTTGTAGAATAGTCACAGAAAACAGCAAATAACTGTGTTCAGTTGTTGGGAAGAGCTTAGATTCTTTTAATGTTTCTTGCAAATAAAAGGCAGAATTGTGGATTGCACATTTCTTTCTTTCTTAACATGTTGGACCTTGGTGGTACTATGCAACACATTGGTCTCATGTGCGGGTGCTTTTTCAAGGGACAGTGCTTGTTCTGCTCTGCAACTGTTGCTGCATCTTGGTGCCAATCCCATCATGCCATGAACTGTGAAAATCCCCCAAAGCCAGGAACGAGCTGAGGGTCTTTCTTAAAGAAATAAAGCAGCTATGTTTTATTTTGAAGATGTCGAGGCAATTTATTATTAGAATATAGTGTTTACTGAATATCAAACTAGACTAGGATCAATACAGGATATTTTGGATTGTGTTATGGCTATGCAGTTATAGAGCATGTGAAGTATGCACACTCACAGATATAAATAGAATAGCAATTAGTTGTTTTAGCCCTGGAAATGCTGACATTGTTATTGGCCTGCTAGATTGTTTTGTAGCCATATCCGATGAATCATACACAGTAAGACCATAGTTGTGGGGAGTGGCCAGTTTGATTACCTCAGTGTTAAGTCACAGTGAACTCACTGTTGTGAATCTTTGGAAGAACGCTTGGAATGTGTTGTAATTCCTTTTCCTCCTTATTCCTCTGACATATTTACAGTTTTTGTGAGCATATCTTGCTAAATCCTTACTGATTTTCCTTATACCTCTGTGGGTCAAACTGAGCAAATCAGTTTTCCTGCTTGCTATCTGCAGGACAGTATCATAAGAAAGCAGTCGTACATATTTTGTTCAGTATGAATTAGAATTTGATTTTTACTCTTTAACACGTTTAAGTGAAATAAAAAAATTCTGTGAAATACAAATTGTTTTACTATTGAGGGAACTCAACTGTAAGCATTTTAAATGAAATCCAAAGTATGGCTGCATCCCCACCTGTGTGCTTCTTGTTAGCACTGCACTTTGGAATGCCATCAGAGTCAAGTAACCAATGAGGTGTTCTTCTCTGCTGCAGCAACTGATTGATTTGCCTAAAACAGTGATTTTTTTTTTTTTTTTTTTTATTGAAGAGGGAAAGGATTCAGCTAACCATGGTGAAGTAGATATGGTTATGTAATCCAGGACTATAGGGCTTACAATAGACACAGACATCACAAAAAAAAACCTCTCATGGCATCTGAGATGAAAGTTGGCTACAAGGAGACAGGTATTTTGTAGTTGAGAGACCCTGGGGATGACATAGTGTTCCATACACAGAGCACATCACAAGAGGAGCCGCCCTGAGTGCCCTTAAGCCCTTTGTTATCCTGGGGTAGAGTGCAGTTAATTAGCAACAGTCTCTATAGCAACTGTGTGGCAATACAAAACAATTTCTAATTGTGCATCTTACCTTATTGTGGTGTTTACCTGAAGTGTTTTGGATGTGCTGAGACCAGTGCTGGCTGGCGCTGCGCCCGTTGTCTGAGGCTAATTGTAACTGCAGTGGAAGACACTACATCTGCATGGTCTGCAATGCCCAGCACTTGCCATGGCCCCAGAGTTTACTTAGGAGAATATTTTAAAAAGTAAAGGGAACTGGAGGGCACTGGCCCCTAGCCAAAGGCCTAAGATAATGCACTTGCATAATTCACCTGCTGTGCTAGGCTGCATTCATTTATCCCAGAAATAGAGTTGATAAATGAAACAACACGCTTCCCTCAAATTGTATGTTTATTCATTGAGTTATGTATTTGCACTTGCCCCAAAAGCTAAATGACATTGGTGAATTTTTTAGTTTAAAAAAGAGGAAGAACGTCTCCTCTCAAATAGATAAAAAAATACTAAGTGACACCTATACAGTCCTTTTCTTTTTTTCTTTTGTTCTCTTTAACTGAGGCTGCCAGTTGTATTTGATGCCTGAGCTTAACAGTTTATTCAAACATGAATCGTGGAGACGTTCGTGTTTTGTGACATATTTAATGTCCTTTTGTACATCTGAATCTGGTTCTGATAGACCGTGGCAGTCATACCATTAATTTTACATATGGACTGAAAATAATACATACCACCAACAAATAATGTTCTAACTATACTGCTGGACACCTAGCCTCTGCCCGCATGTGTCTTTTGATGTAAAGCATTTCCTATTACCATTCTGCTGTTTGCTCTGCCATCTTGTCAGTGATCCAGCCCAGACCCCTCCTGTGGAAACTAAGTGGCACTTGGTTTGCAGAGATGCCAAGGATGAGTTAGATATAATGAGCAGACCTGGCTTGCTCCCGATGGCCCAGCACTGTGCTCCTGTGGGGCTCGTCTCACCGGGCCGAGCATGCTCAGAGACTGAGCGAGTGGACCTGATCCTCCCTGCTGGGCGGATAATGAGGAATTCTGGGATCAGCTCAGGCTCCCCGAGTCACCTGCATTCACTCAGAATGGAGTGCGAGGAACTTCATTGCAGGAAAGGCATCACACACCTCCATAATAATCCCTCATTTGTTCCCCTACCATTGTCAGTGCAAGGCTACTGTGTTTTCACACACATAGTAGTGAAAAAAGTCCAATTATTTTATGTCTTTCTCAAAAAGAGTAACTGTTGAAAGCGTAAATGGCATAGATGCAGGTATGATGAGGGAAGGAAGAAGTCATTTTGAGTTCAGATTCAAGATTTTAATGTTGGGTTGTGGCAAACTGGTTATGTATTCCTCATGGGTTGCTATGGAGATGTACTTCTTTTAGCTTGACACAGTGACAGAGATCAAACGTGCAGCTACAGTTGATGCGAATGGGTCAACATGCACGAGTTGACCCAGTTTTGTGTCCCTTCTCCTGAACAGGGTGGACAATATGTCAGACACCATTCTACTCAACAAGTGATTTTATTTTTTGGTTGTTATTGATGTCAACAAGATTTATCTATCCAAAAGCCCTGCCTAATTTTGAAATGATGTGATTAAGAGAGAGCCTGTATTACACAGTATGTAGTGATATGAATTGAATCTATAGTTGCAGATTTTCAAAGATGAAACTTTGTCTCATAATTCATCCAGTAGAGAGCGTCTTTTTTGAGGTATGAATAGTGTTATCTGTCTGGCACCATGTCACTACAGTGGTGTGTAACACTGTTTAATTTGGACTTGTGCATTATTCAGGGCTCAAAGACACACACACAACAGCTGACCTGTGTAATTCAAACAGTATGTGTTTTTATGTGATCTTTTCATTTTTCTTTAAACAAACCTTTTCCTGATCGGCCTTCTACATTGTGATGAGATTTACATACTGTATGGGTTGAAAATACCCTGTAGACGCTAGTCGGAGAATTTAATTCCTACATCTGTTTAGGTTACTGTCCATGTGTGTTTCTGTGTCTCTGAAAGCAGACAGTTAATAAGACACAGTCCCAAAATGGATCTAGATTTTGTGCTCCCCTGTTGCTGAGCAGCAGAATTGATTTTGAAGTGCATATTATTTTGTGGCCGTCTGTTCGGGGGCATATTTCAGCTCTAACTCATGTCCATGTTGTGGTGACCAAGCATAACATGTTGTGACCTGTGTGAGATTCCAGTCTCCTGCCCACAGCCTCATGTTGTGGCTAGTTCATGCCTCACAGGACTGCTTACATGACCTGCGATAATAGGAGGGGCTCATGGTGTAAGCAGCATTGATGCTGACCAGACTGTGAAGACATGCTAATGCCTTGTATATTGGGCATAGTGTATTCATGTTTATATGTATATATATATATATAATATATATATATATATGTATTGCAATATTACCCTTGGAAAGCCTCAGGTGTAAAGTTTATAGCCGTGACACAGCACCTAACAGCAATAGTGTATAATGCTTTCACATTCAAATACTATACACTGTACAATACTGTCTACTGTACACTCCAAAAACGTTCCTGAATGTTATGTTTTAGTAGTTTTTTGTAGAAAAATAAGTCTAAGTAGATTTTTTTGCACATATTTCCAGATTTCAAAAGAGGTTAGACAAAGTCATCTCTCTCTGTTTTTTATTTTATTTCTTTTTTTCTATTTTTTTTTTTTTGACTGTTGGACTTGGTGTTTGCCCTGAATAGCTGGATAGCAGGCCTTGGTTCTCTGCCTATCTGATTCAGGAGTACATGGGGTGTGTCCCTGCTCTGAGGTCTGTGTGAGGCCCTGTGAGCTGGGTTTCTGGTTTCATGTTGCATGTTCCCAATTGGCTGCTTTTGTTTGACTAAAACACAGTGAGACTCTGGGCTTCTTAAAGATGCAGTGTCACGTTTTCTCCTCTCTTCAAGAAAAATCATATGTTTCACGTTGATTACATCATATTCCATTGATGAAACACTTTTATTCTGATGAGATCATCTGACACTGATGGGACCATTTTGTGTAATCAACATATGAATGGAATCTGAATGCCAGTGTTATTCTCTCATCTAGAGCACAGGGACTACACTCCAGTGCTAACACAGACTGTCATCTCTTTCTGTGCTGTTTGTAGAAAAGAGAAAGGTCTCTCAACACTGAGCAGCATCCCTGGAAACAAAGGAACACTGTAGTCATAGCCATAAAATTACCATACTCAGTGCTGTGTTATGGTCTGACCTTAATATGCTATACGATCATTCCTGTTACCATCCTTGTAAAATGATAGTAGGGACATACTTACTATGTTGTAGCTATCTTAGGTATTTCCCTTAACTATTTGCAACCTTATTTCTTACCAAACTCCCTCAGCTTGTGATCATGATTACAAAAAAACGTGAGACAGAAGGAGCCCATCATGACCACAAAGTTTGACTTTTCATTTATACATATTGGTCTCAGTCAACATGTCTTCCTTTGTGCTCAGACACTGGATTGATCCTGAGAGATTGAAAATATTGATTTGGCTCAGTGTCTTACTTTGTTGTGGAGAAGGGGGGCAGTGCACCTTCCTGACTGTTAGCGCCATGTTCACACATTGGACTTGCTACACAGCCAGTTCCTCAGGAGACTCATAATTACAGCCGTCCTTTCAGATTAGTCCAGCAGCCTGTCCAACTGTGGCTTCACTCTCTGGTCATTTATTTCATCCCTTTCTCTCTCCTGAGAGGCACACCTCCACACAATGACCAGGCCAGACTCTACAATAATGTATGTGATGATAAACACAGTTGTTCCTAATTGATAGAGTGATTCAGACAAGGACTGGCTGTGCAAATTAGTCCCCTGTGAGTACATTGCGCAGAGTTCGGACTTGCGGGCTTCAGCTCTGGCCTTGTTTGAGAGGTGTAGAGTGGGGAGAGAGGAAATAGAATGGGTTGGACCTGCTGAGTGATAAAGAGGCTGTCTTTGCCACCTCAGCCCTGTCTGAATACAGGCACAGTTCAGCAGAGGTTGGCTGCTGTAATCCTCTCAGTGTCTCCAGGAAGGCTCAGGTTAGTGACCTGCTGCTTTGTGATGTCTTGTAAGATTTTGAGAGAACACCTCACCTTTAATCCCCCACTGTTCAACTGACACATTAGCTCAACCGCCCCTGACCCAGCCCCTGTGATAAAGCCTTTTATCCAGCTCAATAAGGTCATTTGAAGTTAAGTATTGATTTTGTTTGGTGTCCAGAGAAAAAGAGAAAAAATGGATTTTTAAAAAGCTGTTAATTACAGTTGCACACTGCATTATATAGAGAACTTATGTTTGCAGTCGCTGGATTTTAAACCTTGAGTGATACTTACAATTATCAAAGAATTTTAAAATTTAAATGTTTAAATGTCAGTTTTATGCTGTACTGGGGTAAAGAATTTGATGTAGTGAAAAAAACCAAACAGTATAGACTACTAGTATACTCTACTGGAGATGAGAAATTGCATGCTTTTTTTTTTTTTTTTTTTTTTTTTTTTTTTTTGCAGAAGTTGCATATTTTTCTTATAGTTTTTCATTCTCTGGTCTTGAGATTTGAATGGCACAGTTTTTTGTTTTTTTATATGGATAGATTGAATCTTGTTTTGCTGATTTACTGGAAATTGATTTAACATTTGTGCTATATGCAGATGGAGTGTTAAACAGTTAAGTGATTTTGTAAATGAATTTCCAAATATTACAACTGTATACTTGTGTTCTGTTCAGCTGTTTTGTACTTGAGTACAGATTATTAGCTATTGCAGTTAAACTTTCCCACCAATGACATAGGCCTTGTTTGCAAATTCAACAAAGAATCAAAACCCTCAGCAATGCTGACATGCTCATAGAAAAGAGATTTAAAATCATTTATTATCAAAGTTACAATATAAAATTACTCAAAATCCTCAGTGTCTTCCCTCTATTTGTTTTAGTTAGTTCAGAAGATTTTAGGCTTTGAAATAAATGAACTGTTGTTATCTGTCTTGTTTTTATGTCTCTGCTTTACTTGTCTAAATGAGGACTGAATACAGTTGTTTCCTGTGGATATGGGAATGCCCATGCATAGATAAGGCCAGAACTGAAAGAGCTTGTGAGAATCTTATGTGACATTAAAAGCACTGTTGTGTGTAAACTACAGTATGTTGAAAGCTTACTGTAATAATCATCTTCCATTGAATGAAAAAGGGGTGAAATTGCAGGTTTAAAGTGTTAAAATACTTGAAATGAAGCATTAAACATTTTGAATTCTGTATGCACTGCATATTTTCTAATTATTATATTTACATTTAAAGGGATTGAATGAACACATGAGCTAGTTTAATAGGAAGATGTATGAGCTTGAATTTTTCCGTTTTAGCCTGCAGGCAATTGTGGGGTGTGTGTGTGTGTGTGTGTGTGTGTGTGTGTGTGTGTGTGTGTGTGTGTGTGTGTGTGTGTGTGTGTGTGTGTGTGTCTGTGTGTGTGTCTGTGTGTGTGTCTGTGTGTGTGTCTGTGTCTGTGTGTGTCTGTGTGTGTCTGAGAGGAGGGATTTCTATAGTGTGAATAGCTTGCAATGTCTGGCCTTGAAGTCTTTTTCTTATGGACCCATGCTCCCTGTGCAAGAGCCCAAGAAGCAGTTGTAACAAGCAGCTGGTGGACTGTAGTCAGATGTTCTGATCAGTAGATATTGTTTTCTGACTTCCAAGAATTAAGTGGGTTTACTGCTGAAGGGGTTCTGATTACTCAGTAGGTCTGACCTGCATTATTACCAAACATAGAGAAAAAACTTGTAAATGTTGTTGCTACACTTTCCTCAGGAAACACCTGCAGAGTCTGGTCAGCTGCAGGCCTTTTGTATTTAGCTGTAATTGTTTAAACTTGCATAACTGATATATTGTGTTCTCACCACAGTAGCTGCCCCATGCAGTTATTCATCACAGAGGAACCGAATCACCAGCATAATTTGTGGCTGCTCAAGCCAAGGCTAACATTATGTTAAACTGATAGCATAGTGTTCTCCCTCCAAAAAGGGCACTGTCAATTTTCTTTCAAGCCACAAGTCACAGGTTCTTCTCCACTTGGCAAACGGTGGTTCCCCATTGATATTGCAAGTAAAAGACTTCCTACCCCTGCCTGCTGTTACCAAAACCTGGGACAAATGCCTTCATATTGTTGGTTTAGTCTATTGTGATGCTAATGTCTGCCTAAGTCCCTCGAGTCATCTATCACGGATGACAGGAAAACCAGGGCCATTGTGTTAGCCACTACAGTCACACGCACACACGAATGCATGCACACAGGCACATGCACACGAGTCTGTGGTCTACATAACTTTAAAGAAAGTGGAACAAATCCAATAAAAAGATCTATACCAAGAGAAGTGAAATGTGTATTATAAAATGAGAAATCATCTTATTGTGAACAGTCTCAAACTCAACAGTAAATTAAAATTTACAGTGACATAAAAAGAAGCAATGTCTACAAATACTCAGATTTGAGAGGCCCGAACCAGCAAATTCTTTCTTGTTAAAATTGAATTGAGTGATTGTTTTTGCAATGTTAGATTTTATCTCCATAGGCCACTTTAGAAATTAGCATTGGTCATGATTTACTAAGACTGTGACGAATGATCATTTTTTATTATTGATTTCCTGCTTAGTCTCATGGCCTATAAAATATAAGAAAACAAAGAAAAATGCCCAACACAAATGCTGAAAACCCCTGGTGACATCATCATGTGTGTTGTTTTGTCTAAGATCCAAAGATATTCAGTTTCTAATACAATGCAATACTACAATAGAGAAAAATTGCAAAATCTCACATGAGAAGCTGGAACCATCAAATGTTTATTTTAGCTTGGAAAATGACTTAATTAAGCCAGCTGTACCAAAAACACTTCAGCTTAACTATTACTTAATAAGTGCCCATTAAAAAAAAAATAAAGAATTGAATGAAGGGTTAATCATAGCATAGTTCTGTCCTAATGTGCTGGGCAGCATCAAAATGTGTGCTCTCTGTTCTGTCAGATCCTGCTTAGAGAACCGAGTGGTAGAAGCCACACGCAGGCAATCTGCCGACTGATTCTCGGCCAGGCCCAGCACTGTCTCATGACAGAGTGCTGGACCAGATGTGACTGTGGTTGTGCCCACATTAGAAAAAAAAATCATTGTTACAGGAAATGGATGCTTTTAAAAAGAGAGAAAGTGAAAAAACAGAGAATAGCAGTAAAGTATTGCTCTTGCTGCTCAAAGGACGTAACCAAGTCAGGTAATTTGTTTAATTTGCCGTTGCTTAAATTAAGCTCAGTATTTATGTTACACAGGTGCATCAAGGCTTTGGTAGTAAATTCAGTGACAAGCCTTTGTGTTTCATCTGTGTGTTCATCTCTGCTTCACCACCGTGCATACGTCATTGAAATATAGCAAGCTGAAAGAACAAGCCATTCAAAATACATACATCCCATGGAGTTTCCTGGTAATTCTCTTCTGTTTTGCTTTGCATGAATTTTGTAAGTCCTGCTTTAATTCAGATTGCTGCTAAATTACAAACCCGTCGATTATAGCAGAGCAAGAAACGCTCAGACAAAAGCACAATTTTAGAGATAAGAATTCTCTATGGAAAATAACATTGTTACAAATTCGGTGAATAATAATGTGTTCGTACAGTTTCACAAAACTAGGGTTTTTTTTTTTTTTGATATTTACTGCACAGCTACTGTAGTATTTCATAGTATAACATTTTTAGGTATCTGAGTCATCAACTGATTTTAAAGATCAGGGTTTGATGCCAGTTTCCCAGAACTGAAGAGCTTCTGTCTACACCCAGCATTTCTACTTATGGCATAACCCGTCACTGAATGTCAGGATACGTTTCTTCACTGAGAGGAGCATCAAGAAACCAGAATATAAAATATGTTGTGTTTAAACTAAACATTACTGCCACTTCACCTTTCCTTTACTGGAACATCTCATTCTGTTGTATGTTTTACAGTGAGGGCCCTAGCATCAATAAGGTGATGGAGGGAATTGCTGTAAAAATAAAAAAAATGAAAATAATCATGTAGCAAGAAGCCCTTTAGTGGCTCTAATAGCTCTTACAGTTGCAACTGACTAATGCTTCCAGAATTTGAGGATATAAATGTATCTGACAACTCCACTGAATCACTCGATTATCAGTGGAGAAGATGCACTTTTTTCTCCTTTTGGTTTGGCTAGAGTTGTTAGTGGTTGGAGAAAGTAAAGAATGAGAATCTCATTTTTGTGATAGAAATGGCTATATTTATTTTGGCCCAACTTTATATATCTACAATCTGTCATAACCACCAAAAATATCAAGCTTAGATTTGTTCATTTGTTAAGTGCAGATGATAACAAAGATATATGGAAGCTACAGGAAAAACAGATCTATTGGGCTTACTATGGATGAAAAGTAAAAAATAGGGAACATATTTGTTGTATAGTGTAACTTACCAGTATGCAGCACCAGTATGCTTATTGGTTACTCCAGCGGTTTAGTGGGACAAAACAAGCAATTTGAAACTTAAATCTTGGTAGTTGAGAGTGCTGACATTTTGTAGACAAAAAGATTAATCAAGGAAAATCATTATCCACCTTGATGAAGTGAATGTTTCGTTTTAGTCCTACCGCAGTGAGATACTTGAGTATTTACTTGCTATAGCTTTTACAAGTTGAACAGGCTGAGGCAGAATTGAAAGACGCTGAGGAAACAGTGTTATTATGGTTACAGAGTTTAGGTAATCAGATGTTGATTTTACATAGTGATGGTCTTCTGGGAGGTTATGGGAAGTTATTTTGGGGTGTGGTGTCTCTGAGGTTGGTCTAGCAATGGACTGTGACAATACACTATTGTTATTCACAACATAAGGAGCCTGTCGTGGGTTCCTTGGAGGGTGGATGCTGATGGCCGAATTGGATTTCTGACTGAATGAGGAATCAGCTGCTTGGGGACAGTTTAGAGAAAGTTGAGCCACCAGCTCTTTGTGGGGCTGCTGCTGGAGTCCCATTCATGTGTTGCAGATCCCCCAGAGTCATTGAGATTCAGTGGAGAGTTTGTTCTGGCCATGCCGAGGGTTCCTCCAGCTGCTGGACAGCACAGATCTTCTTAGGGGTCACAGTATAAATATTTAATCCTTTTCCTGCTGCTTTGAGTGACAGGAACACACCATAAAGAGTTAATTTTCTCACCCCTCTATGGGCTTCGGTACAACCACAGGACTTGACCTAACCCTCAGAGACTGACTTGGTTGCAATAGCCTTCACAACTAATAATGGGGAAAACATTTTAAACAAAGCCTCAACTGCTAGTTGCAGTTAGACAGGATTGACCATAGTACATAGTACATTTCTTCAAAATTTAAATTCTCCCTGATATTTTCCCCCAAAACCCTGTTGAAATCAGATGTAGTCATGGTTAAACAGACTACCCCTGTACCCTTTACCTTGATGTCAACATGTGAAGTGTAAAAATATTATAAGTTGGTCAGTTTTAGTAGACATTTAGTTGACAAAAGCCAGTGACCATGTTAAAGCTTTTTAATGTTCTTAAGTACAATGTAAATAATACAGTCTACATTGCACTTTTAGATAAATAAATTACTTTCTTCGTCTGGCATTAAATAAATTAAGCAGTCTGTGTTAAGCAGTCTGAAACATCACATATCTTTTTCACTCTTTGCAGATGCAGTCAACACTATGTCGAAGCTTATAAAGTTCAATCATTTGGATCAACTGTGATGCCATAATATTATACATTTTTAACTTTAACTAATGCACAACATTGTTTATTTTTGTTCATTTTGGTTCTTTAGTATATATTAAATATATAATATTAATAGCGGAGTCTACTAATATGGTTGGGAACGTTTCCTTCTGGCACATTTTTGTGGTCATGATAGGGTTAAATATCAATAACATCAGCACACAATAATGCTTTATATGACATTAATGCACAATAGCTGTCTGTCCAGCTCAATTTGCTTTGATTGTGTGTATAGCTCTACTCGGCTACAGGTCTCCTTATGATCTTGAATCTTAATTCCTGTCGTTTTGTAGCCACAACAAATTGGCTGCTAATGAAAAACCAGCAAACATAGTGTGAGATATTAAATTAATCTGAGTGCAGTTGTAGTGTTGCTTACACTTTTTTACAGTGGCTGTGTTAACAATATTTCTACTAAGAACTGTTCATAGCTACTGTATGTGCTATGTACAAAAAGGGCAACATCTTTGAAAGACAACTTATTTGTTTGTGGAAAATGTTGCACATCTCAGGTGTGAAATGCAGAGATGTGTCTAAAGCGTCATAGTCCTGAATGCGGATAGCCACATTTTTTCACCAGTTGTTGTTCTGTAGAACACACACATGCAAGAAAAAAAAATGCAGGCTACCCGGGAGCCACTGAGCTTTTTTTCCAGCCTGGTGAAAAGAATGAATTATTCAACAGAAAGCAAGCTTTCAGCTGGCCATTTGTGTGCTTTGATCTAGGAATCAGGAGTTTGCATGAATGCCTGTATTGTCATGTTTCCACATTGTGTGAATTATTGAACATAGTGCATGCCCTGCTTCATCTGGTAAAGTTTACATTGCAGGTGCACTGGACGGGCAGGCTGGAACTGTAAAGTGTAAATCTCCAGATGTTTATTTGTCCTGTGAAGTCACATGACTAGATTAATCCACCCTGGCCTCGGGTAAATGTTCAGCATGAAAAGAGCTTTGAGGTCAACCGTCACCAAAGTCGACGTCACACTCCTTCCCTCCCTGCTCCTCTCAGTGCAGCAACAAAATGTGTAGGCGTGGCTCACAGCTAGGTGCTGCAGGTATCAAAGCTCTCATGTTGACAAGTGTATGCACTCTTCTGTTTCATCTCCATTTTTTTATTGCAATGGCCAGGTCCTCCTAAAATGCTGCAGCACCAAAAAATTATCTTTTTTTTAAAAGCTGATTGTTTTACTTTTCTGTGACTGAAATCAGCTAATTTTAATGAAATTTATAAACTTTTCTTTCAGTAGTAAGAAGGAAACCTAGTTGATTAAGCTGGAACAATTAGTTGATTAATATGTCAGTCTAAAAAAAAAAAAGAAACTTTTAATATGGTTTAATAAACCTACTGTATGGACAGTTCAAGCTGCTTATACACAGACCACACATTGTGTTTCATCTGGTGTGCTTCAGCAGTATATAAGCTCTGGTGCCTTAGCATCCAAGATTATCATCATCATCCGGGCCAATCACAAACCCTGGATGACTGCAGAGGTGCGCGCCCTGCTGACAGTACGAAACGCAGCTTTTAAATCAAAAGACATGGTGGCACTTCAAACAGCCAGAGCCAACCTCAACCTGATCATCAGAATAGCAAAGCGCACATATGGACAGACAATCCAGGACTTTTCCCATGATTCCACCAACACTAGGAACACGTGGCACGGCATCCGGGCAATTATAATCTATAAGCCAGGTCAGATGCCCTGTAAGGATAGCATAGACCTCCTCAACCAATAGAATGAACATTTTGGACGGTTTGAGGCACAGAACAGGACACCAGCAAGAAAAGCAGTACCTCACCTGGATGAGCAGGCACTGACCCTTGTAACAACAGCAGTCCACAGGATCTTAAAGAAGATCAACACTCGGAAGGCAGCTGGGCTAGATGGTATAACCTGGGCGGCTGCTCAGGGAGTTTGCGCACCAGCTGGCTCTGGTTCTGATGGATATTTTTAACACCTCCTTGAACCAGGCCATTTTGCCATACTGTTTTAAGACAGCTATAATCACGCCAGTGCCAAAGAAATCTACTATAACCAGCCTAAATGACTGTCGCCCCATCGCACTCACTCCTATTATGATGAAGTGCTTTGAGAGACTCATAAAGCAACATATGGTCTCCAAACTCCCCTCCACATTCGACCCATGCCACTTTGCTTATCGGCCTAACTGCTCCATAGAGGACGTCATCTCCACTGCACTACACCTAAGCCTCCAGCATCTGGAGGAGAAGAATACACACGTGAGAATGCTGTTCATGGATTTTAGTTCAGCGTTCAACACGATCATCCCCCGGCATATGGTAACAAAACTGGCAAACCTGGGATTCGATACCTCTTTGTGTAACTGGCTGTTAGACCGATTGGACCCAGTCTGTGCAAGTGGGGAAGAACACTTCCTCGGTCATCACTCTGAGCACCGGCTCCCCACAGGGCTGTGTCCTGAGCCCCCTTCTTTTCACCCTGATGACTCATGACTGCGTTGCCAGGTCCGCTGCTAACCACATCATCTGTATTGTGTGGCAGCTGCAAAGCTGCAGACTGGAAGTGTCTCCAGAGAGTGGTAAGGACAGCGGAGAAGATCATGAGGACTTCTGTCCCTTCAGTCCTGGAGACCGGACAGGTTCTGTAACAGTTTCATTCCACAGGCCATCAGAATCCTGAACTCAGTATAGACAATATAACAAGAACTTCAACCATAGGTCTCTTGCTGTGTGAACCTACATGGTTGTGTTACAACTCAATCCCTGTGAAATACTATATAGTCTTGTTATAATAAACAGTATGAAAGTGCAATACATGGGCAATAAGTGCAATAAATATCATTCACTGGTATGTCTGTATAGAAATTATTTTAGTTTTGTTAGTGATATTCACATAGCACATGTACAGTATTTTTATTTGGGACTTCTAAGTTTTGTGCACTGTCCTATAATCCTATTCATATTTTATTCATATTTTATTTTATCTATTATGTTTATTCTATTTAGTCCTTTCTATTTTTATTACATATTCTACCTCGTCGTTACTTATTTTACCTCTCCTCTACCTTGCGAGCAATGAAACCGTAATTTTGTTCATATGCGTACTTGTGACGTAAAAATTAAGGACAATAAAGTTGAATCTGAAACTGTAATGCTTCTCTTGTCTTTCAGCCTATACAACTACGTTCTTCTCTTTTATACCTGTGATTTACTCTTGTGCTATATCACACTGTGATCCCGAATGTGCATCTGTTCATAGAAAATTCCTTTCTCTTAATTACCTACGAGACAGCTTATTAGCGCATTTGTAATATGCTGTAGTCTCATTATGTCATAATAAAAGTAAGATCTTTAATTGATAATGAAGTAAATGTAGAAAAATGTTTTAGTATATTGTTGTTT
Source organism: Mastacembelus armatus (assembly GCF_900324485.2). Lineage (NCBI taxonomy): Eukaryota > Metazoa > Chordata > Actinopteri > Synbranchiformes > Mastacembelidae > Mastacembelus > Mastacembelus armatus. The sequence continues at coordinate 10,656,415 of NC_046635.1, read as the reverse complement.
CGGTGCATTTCATAGACAGATAGACCAGATCCATGGCATCGGTTGGCTACAGCTGGACACATAATTAGAGTGCCTCCTTACCTATAATTTGTGTAATAGTTTTGGTTGGCGGCATGTTATTACCATATGAAAGGGCTAAGCAGGGGTCATGTGCACTGCTACAGCAATTAGAGCAGAGCTGAGGGCAGAAGAATGTTTGGGGCCGTTGTTAATTGGAAATCTCTACAAAGCTATGCTTTAATTATAATTTAGTAAGAGCTGCACTGTTTTAAACCCAATATATTCAGTTGCCATTATTTTCTGTAATAGTATGAACAGCTAGGTCTGTTTCCTTTCAAAGCATCAGGCTTTGAAGAGAATAAGATTGAATTAGATTAATTTGAAAGGCTGTGCTGCTGCAGCCAGTGTTTCTTTTCTTTTCTTTTCTTTTTTCCATGCTAATATCACATGGCGTTTTCACAGTAAAACTGGATCTGCTTTGTTTAGGAGACATACATACCTTCTGATTTGAATGCACTTGAAATGTCATCATAGATCTTATAGTTTATGTGTTATATATGCTTAAATTGTCTTTACTGACTGATTATCCTTACAGGTTAAAAAATGTAATATACAATTTTTTAATCTCATAATCTACATTTTACTTTTTCTGTATATTCATAGCATTAAATTATTTTTAATTGGACCCCATATCTTATCTTTACCAACTAACTATTAAAGGTATAAAAATCCTACTCCTCACCATCACCATCCGATGGTGGGTATGTTTTTTTTTGTTTTTTTTTTTTAAATTTCATTTTAAACATTAAGCTTTAGACATTAAACACATCTAATTTTCCTGCAGGTCGAAATGAGCTGATAGCCAGATACATCAAGCTTCGGACTGGGAAGACGAGGACTAGGAAGCAGGTAAGACGAGAGGAGATGTCTCTGCTGCATGAGTGTCAGAGAGCTGTCAAATCTAAATGTGTGCAGGCTGTTGCCTTTGTTTCTGCCAGAGAGAAACAAAAGTAGACAGAGAACCACACAATGCTAAGCTGTCAAGGGGACTTCTGAGGCTGACAAGTCAACTGTCACTGCTATGTTGCATGAACAGATGTCCCTGGATTATGACATTTCCATAATTTACATGTATAAGAAAGGTAAATATACTAGGATTGCATGGGAAAACTGATCCTTCGGTTTTCTCTTTTAAAAGCTTTTTCATACCGTATGTCATACTTCTACTTAAAATGCTGCATTTCATTTTCAACAATACAGCAATTAGCCTACTGTTATACGGTAAATATAAGAGCATTTGAGAAGAGTAGCTACTGTAGCTTAACAGTACAAATATTCCTCTTCAAGACTAATCACTGAGGTCGTCCACTTGGCCAGAGTAGAGGCCTTTATTAATAGGGAGATGGAAACCTTAATAGATTGGTACCATCTCTTATCAAAGAATATTTGCTATAGCCAGCATTGTAGAGTGGATCCTTTTTTCTGCAACATACTGTGTGTACTGCAGACACACTACTCATACTGTACCAGAGTTCAGTTTAGATGTGTTAATCAAACGCTGATGGATTTATTCATCTGTAATAACATCTGTTATTACATATGATTACATTATTACATATAACAAATATGTAAATAACACAATTCAGGATCCTTACTCTTTCTCTTATATGTCGATAATTATATGAATTACAAATAAAAAGTGCTTGATGTTTTCTAATTACCTGATAATGAGCATCTCTAACAGTGCGTCAATAACAGGATGAAACCCACTGATCCTTCCTCTAAATAGGAGATTCCTTGTATACACTGACTTCAATGACAAACAAGCTGGTGCAGTGATATTCGATCACTGTGTGTGAATTGATCAGTCTGGACCCAGAAAAGCTCTGTGATTTCTATCAGAATGAGAGTGGTTTACCTACAGCTGCACCAAGAAATGCACGTCTGTTTCTACTGTCATACACAACATATGTAAGTTCATTAGACTAAAACAATTTGTTCATTAATCGATTAGTCTAGTGAGATAATATCAAAAATTTGGATAAATAATAAACATATAAATCATTTTATAATGTTCCAGTTTCTTAAATGTTCCTTTTTACTAGTTTTCTTTGACCTCTGTGACAAAACTGTTGTTCTGAGAAAATCTGTTAGACCAAGCAAATTCTGAATTAGAGGTGCAACAAGTGTTGGATCATCAATTGACAAAAAATAAATTTTAATAATTTTATCAATTTTTCTAAGCAAAAGTTATTTTAAAAATCTCTTTTAGAGCTTATCCAGTGTCTGGATTTGGTCGGGGGAAATGTGTCAACAATAATAATAAAAAAAAAAAAAAAAAACACAGACTTTGTCAGCTTGTGTTTTAGGAAATCATGATTTGTCAATCATGATTTCTGTATTTTCTTATTTATAATCTCAAAAAAACAATCAGCTATTATAAACGGTTTAGTCAAGAGTGCGAGTCATCATTTGTAGCAGCCCTAGTTTTCATTGTCAGTTAATCTACAGATTATTTTTTGGAGTTTGTCTATAAAATGCTAGAAAGAAATGCCCAGTATCATTTCACATAATAAAAATGATTATTAAAATAATCAATTTAATGTTCTGTTGATAGATTTATGGAGTAATGGTTTCAGCCCTAGTTCTTGTTTTGCATCAACCTGATCAGCAAGGAAATGTGTTGAACATTACGAATACATACCCAGAGAGGAAGCAATTAATGGTGCTTTTTCTGTTAAATCACTCCATTCGTGCTATGAGTGTGAAAAGTGCCAGAGGAGAACATAAATCCACTCTGCAGACCTGTCATCAACACACATTACTTCTCTTTCCACTGTTGAATGTTTCATGTGATAATATGAAATCATTTTGAACTGTGTGAACGTTCAAACGCCAGTGGTAAACTTGGCTGGTGAAATGCCTCGCCCAGCTCCCGTAAGAATACTAGACTAGCCAATTTTCATTCTGCACACAGCAGATCACATCTGTGTGCTCTTAATGTGTGCTAAAGGGGCCTGCATCCTCCTTAATCAGTTCACTTAAGTGACGACAACACACATCATAATGCTTCATTGGCTGTTAGCCTGGTGTGTGGTTTGAACATGCTTCTGTTATGCACCTTATCTCCTAAAAATTTGTCTTAAACAAGAAGAAGAAATGTGTAATCCACTTTGTATTTTTTGGTTTTGCTTGTTTTTTATTTTCCCTTTTCTCTTTTTTAATGGAGGTGTCTAGTCACATACAGGTCTTAGCAAGAAAGAAAGTTCGAGAAATCCAAGCTGCCATTAAGGTACGTCTGGCTTTGCCCAGTTGCAGGGGGCTTTTCATTGCCATGGTTACAGGCTCTGCCTTTGTTTTCCTCCCCTCCCCTACCCCGCAGGTGTCTAGTCACATTCAGGTTCTTGCCAGAAGGAAATCTCGTGAGTTTCATTCCAAGCTAAAGGTATGCGCTTTTCTGCTTTTGGGCTTGTTGGTTGCTGTGCGTCTTAACTTCCTGTTTCCTGTGGTGACAGAGTGAATGCCTGGTGCTCTGATTCCCACTAACCCAGATCCTCTGCTGACTGTAGTAACCCCTCTCTACCTTCTCACTCCATCCCTCACCTATGCTCAGACATACTGTCTTGTCTACTTGCTTTCATCTACATGTATCCACTGTTCATTACGGGCCTTTGCTTTGAGCGTAGCTTCTCATCATATACATGACTTAGTAAAAATAAATAACGTTTTTATTCATTAATAAAAATAATAAATTGGATTAATAGCAATCACTCTAAAGCAAATGGTATTTGTAGTTTATATCTTTATTTTTAATTAAAGAACAGTTTGAGCAATGTGAATATTTGAGGCCAATACCGATATCGACAGTGAAACAACTTCGTTTTGGAAAATAGTCACTATTGTACAAAATTGCCT